>NW_019418023.1:0-24600 GCF_000390285.2 Anoplophora glabripennis | reverse complement strand
AGGTCAACGAAGGTGATTGCTTCAACCCACCCATCAATGTCATTTACCAACTACGAAGAATATTTTAACTATGTATAGAGGTCATATAAAGGTGACCAACTTATGTGACCTTCAATGTCGTTCACGGTCACCTCATACGTCACCACATATGTCATTTCAAGGGCGAAAGTGGAGGGGGGAGACTCACAGACGGTTAAAATACCCTACTTATATCCAATTATGCCGCCAAAAGTGAAATTGATTCATGAAACGTTTTCTCGTCAATAAAATCTCTTGATCTTGAAGGCATTTTTGACAAATAAAAAAATTTAAACTAAAAACAAACTGTATATATGAATAATAAACGTTCTATATTGAAATAGATTTTGTCCCATTTCTATTATTTCAATGTAACATATGAATCAAAGTAGTAATAATTGTGTACTGATTACAAAATTGATTTATTTTGGTACACCTGAAATAATTCTCTCCGCCATACAAATAAATTATAATGATATTGCATTGTATTTTCTTTGTAATTGGCAATAAATTTATAATAAATCCCATTTATTAATTTAAAATGAAGTTATTAAGTAAATTACAGTTCCGTGTATATAATGGCGTATATAAATTGTCAGTATATTATAAATTTATAAATTATTGCAATCCTGGGGAATGACTAAGGGTATTCATTGTTTTGTCATATCTTGCCTTGAAATTGCAGTTTATACATTTTAGAAAAGCTACCGCTAATTTACAAAGATTTATGAAAAGACTAATGTTGAGAGAAATTTTTACGGCTCAATTTACCCACAATAACTCTGTAAATTGACAAGTTGATGCATCAAACCGTCTCTGTTCCAAGTGATCAAAGTTTTGGAAAAAATTATATACATTTATCTAACCTAAACATTACGTAATTATCAAAATGAAAACGAAGAATTCTCGACTTTTCCTATAATGTTACATCAGATATAGTTTAAATTTAAGAAAAAAAAATTATAAAAATTAAAAAATAAATCAGAATTTTTTTATTTTTTTTGAAAAAGTTGTTGGACATTTGAAGTTCTAGTTGTTTCTTACACGATTTTAATCCTCAACAAAAGTCATAACGAACGACTTCCGGCTCAAAGCTGATCATGATAAAAAAATAAAAAAATATGTTCGTTACTAAACTTTTAATATTTTTTTTTTCTGAAAGAAAGATGTTTTGAAAAAACTTTTAATTAATTTTTTTTTCAAAAAAGAGTAGTTTTGAAAGAAACTGTTTTTTGAAACGTATGTATACGCATAAAATATCGAAAATAAATCTTATGAATCGAGGATGAAATTTAGTTTAGGGTATCAACTTTGCATTTGATGTAATTAAATAAAGATTAGTGTAATTATGATACGCAAAGACCGAATCGTACAGCAATGTTTCCAAAACAAAACAAAAAATCAAAAAATAAAAAAAATTGATAATTTTCTGAATTTTTTTTCTTAAATTATAACTGTATTTAATGCAAAATTGCAGGAAAAGTAGAGAAAATTATTTTTTTATTTTATGATTGCGAAATGTTTAGGAGCAATTCCAAGTGTTCCAATTTTTTCCAAAATTTTTATCACTTGGAACAAAAAAACTGAAAAAAGTAATTTTTAGCACATTTTTCAAATTGATGTCAAGGATGAAAAAAAATTTCTTCTTCGAAAATCATGATAGGTCCTTGTAGAGAGTTTGTTCAAGTTTTCAAAACTGCCGTTGGATTTATTGAGCAATAACTTCTTGCAAAGATATCCATGATTTAAGGACAAAAGAGTTATTTTTCATTCAACCACCTCGGGAATCAATAGTCGCACGGAGACCTTCCAAAAATCAAACTGAAGCTTAATAATTAAGCTAACCGACCTCTCTATTGATTGAGTTTGAAAAAAAAATCCCATGTATAGTCCTAAAGAGAAAAAAAAATGTTTGGAATTTTTTTTTCGAGGTATTTTGATTTCTCGATAACTGTAGCTCAAAAAAAATTGTATAAAGATCTTAAAACTAGAGGCTTAAAGCTTCAAAATGCTTTTTTTTATCTCGATAACACCATTTTTCACTGAGCCTTTTGAAAATAACAAAAAAAATTTATGAAAATTTGTAGAAAAGACAATACCTATTACAAATATCTTAAAAACTGAAGTAACAAAAAACAAATTAAAAGTAAATCAGTGAAATAAATGTATAATACAATTAGTGTAGCTTCAACGAAAAAAATTAACGACTGAGGAGTATAGATGCAAAACTCACATTATCCATATCCACCAACGAAAAAGCTTAAGCGATAAACCAGTATGACCGACTCTTATCACTCTTCTCTTATTGTTTTGCTTTCCTGGATGGTTGGTTCCATGTTTTTCTATTATGTAGAATAATTTGGAGCAAAACTACCATTATCCGAACTTTAATTCACTTTCAGTCATATTGTTGTGCTGCATTTCACCAATTAAGAAGCAAATTTAAAGTTAAATACCAAAAAAAATTTCAGAGTTTTAAGTCACTTGAAAAGTGAGAAATCAGTTAATCCTGCTTCCTGAAAAATTTAAAAAATGGATAATGTGAATTTTGCTCTCAACTGGCTGGGCAGCCACGTCGATCTACCTACATTTAGGTGCCATTCGAATATAGAGTAGTAGAAATACACGTAGCTCTTATAATTTTAAAATAGTGACAATTTATATCAAATATCTTTTATTTTTTTCCAATTTTTTCCCATCCCTTAATTAGAGAGAAAAAGATAGGGTTTTACACAGGTAAAAAAACCCTAAAAAATCAATTGTAATTTTTCCGGATTTGTTGAACGAATTTCAATGTTAATCAAATAGTTGCATTGTATAGCACCCTTTAATCTGCGACATGGCAATATATTGTAAAAATTAACAAAAATAAACTTTTTTGCAATTCAGAACATTGTTAAAATTTGTTGCGAATGCACCACTTGAGACCTAGACCAACCATTTAGCTTCCAATTTCTTTTTGTGCCTTGGCGAATATCCTAAGGGATAAATTTAAGATTAAAAAGCAGTACCAAACGGGCATAAAGTTAGAAATAGGCACAAAAATAGTGAAAAGAACTAACCAAAGATTTAAAACATTTCAGTAGAAAATTATTCAGTTGAAACCTTTTTTGTCAAAGCAACCCGTGGGTGTTACCAGTGTCATAGGCAAAAAGACAGCGCAATTTACTCTCACTAGATCCAGAGACAACATCAAAGGCCGATCTAAATTGAGGAAGTTGCGATGGAAAAGGGCCAAAATGCGCTTATTTCCAATCAGCGCGTTGTCTAAGATAAGTCAGGTGCATTGTTGGAAGATTACGCAGCAACCCAATTCCTCAAGGCCAAGGCTACGCTCTAGTAGAGGACGTGATGCGACAGAATGTAGTTCTAGAATGGGCTTGTACAACCTAGCTAGCTAACTCCAGAACATCCTGTATATTTATTCAAATCAAATGATACTATATCTGTCGATTATTTCAATCTTGCGTGCACGTAATATTTCAACCGTTCGTACCAATTTGTCAAGCTAGCCATAATCTACTAGACAAAACAGCAGTGTCATATGATAACCAAAGAAACATTTTGATGTGATGACGTATATCGATTGTGTAGCGGCGATAAGTTGTTGCGTGTCCGGTCCTCTAATGGAATGCCTTTAAAGTGGTTTTAAACGACGGTCGGAAATGAACGATGGCATATCCTCCTTGCATAGCCATTTAATAATATTTATTCAAACATCTTTACCGGCCCCTTGGTCCTAAATGGAGTGGGCAAGGCCTATATCAAAGTCACGACCAGAAAGGTATCGTTATTTTATACATGCGTCGCTTTCTCTCTGTTTTAATTATTTATAAAGGGGCGCCTCAGATAATAACTCATTAGAAATGTGAGAAGGGGATCACTTTGAATGGTATTAAAGGAAAAGTACTCTTATTGATGATAGAAAGATAAAAAAACATAAAAGTTGCCATTGTTACACTAACAGCAATAGATATTTATGGGATGAGAAATGTAGTATTAATGAGGTCGGTTGTGTAAAATTTTTACAGAAGGTCGCAGTAAAGATTTTGCACTGAATATGTCGATAATGAAGAACGGCAAAATGTTTGAAGTATTGGATCTGACCAGACGACCACCATTATCTAAGAAGCAGTTTCGTCCTTAGCGGTCTCAGAACCAACAAGGGCTAAAATTAATATTAGGTCAAACCTAGGGCTTTTAATAGCAGGAACGCTTCCACAGAACCTAGCTCGAAAACAACAAGGGCACCACCATGTACAAAATAACCCGTAAAATCATGGTAAAAATAAATTTATTCGTAATTCATAATATACCTACAACACCGTAGTAGTGACTTTTAAAATGATATGTCACAAAACTTTATGAGTGCTATAACATTCTATCATCTTATTTAATAAGAGATTTCAAAATAACTAAACATGATGACGAAAAATCCTAAAAATATTTCCAATGTTCAGTGTAAATATGTCTTTGTTGTTGAGAGTTTAACTTCCATCTAATTTCCAACATTTTGAATGTTTTCTTGCTTATTTATATAATACTCGAATGGTAGTATTTTTGCCATCACAGGATGAAATTCCAGTTTTAATACCTGTATTTTTAATTTGCTTAGTGGCTTAATAATACAAGGTGGTTTGGCTTTTTTACTTTACTTTAAAAACAGATAAAATATTGAAAATAATGATACTTTTTATAATACAGCAGTAACAAATTTAATCACAGTAGTGCTCATCAAAATAAAAAAAAACAATCCACCAGTATCAATGAATTATTAAACAAAAATTGGTATGCCACTGCGAAATACAACAATGGTTATGTTTTTAAAGTTTCTGTTTATTTTATAATAAAAAAAGGTATTTGCTCTGTCTGTTTCTAAATAAAATATATTTATTAAGAACTTTTCATGGGTATTAACAAGATGATATTTTTAACCCTAGATGAAAATGTGTTCCTTTTGGCAATACTTTCTGTTCATAGTGATTCTTCCTGTCTACAATCCCATAGACGCATGAAAAAGGGGTGAAAGATAACTCCCTCTAGTTTTGAAAAATAAAATTTCCCGTATTCCACCAAAAAATGGTGGGTTATAGAGCAATTCTGGTTCTGGATTCGGATTCAGCGTCTCAAAACACATAAGGATACATAGGTCCAGTCTTTGCAACAGACCACTTTTCTTTTTTCTGGGTCTGTGTAATCTTTATCATTCTAAAATTCGAAAATATTAGCGATTTTAAACTATTTTTTCAGGTTAGAAAATTCTGGTGTTTTGCAGGGGCAATTCTGAATTCGGATTCAGCAGGTCAAAATACACGGAAATATGTGGGTCAGGCCACGATTTTCAGTCGCTGTTAAATCATACCCAAATTTTGTAGATTTTTAAGCTATTTTTAAGGTTAGGAAGGATTTTTCACCTTTTGGGCCAATATGATTCGTGTTCAGAGGTTACATGAGAATGTAAAGATCGGACCACTGATAAATCATACCTGGATTTTAAATGCTGATTTGCCGATTTTGTGGGTTTTTTAAGCATTTTTTGAAAATTCTGGTGATTTGCTGGTACAATTCTGACATCGGATTCGAATTCATCGGCTCCAAATACTTAGGAATAAAGTACCTATTCTGGTTATTTGCACAGGACTTTTTTTGTAGAGCTGTGTAACTAATATAATAATAGTAATTATACAAGTATTTCAGTATGGAATGACACCGAATAAAGCTGATTTTACAAGAGATGATATTACAGCATGGCAACTTGAATAATTGCAAAAAGAATTATCAAAAATTACACAACACAACACTTTAATAGCGATTAATAGCGATTTCCTGCTACGGTTACATCTTCGACTTGAATTAAGAGTACATAATTTTTTTCTGATATTATTTCTCTTTTCATAAATGTTTAGATTTCTGTGATGTCTAGCAAGAGAAAAAAGTTGAACAAAACAAGTTCTAGGTAAAGTGCCCTCTAGCGGCGATTAAAGAAACTTTTCTCTGACTGGTCCAATAGAATTTCATCTATTTAGTGGAGGTGACAAATGAGAGACTAATCGAACTTGAATTAAATAGGTTATTTAAATAGAAAAATAAAAAAAATGAACTTTAACAAACTGTAACATGCAAACAATTGACAATTCGAAAAAAAATTTCATTACATACTTTTACTATTTTAATCCGTAGAATCACCTCCGGGAGTTTCCTGGCGGACTTTCAGAACACCCTGAATATGTAAAAACATCACCAAGAAATTAGTATTCGCTTGTTGATTAAATACAAATTTAATACTTTATCCACAACATTTAATTTATAATAACAAAACCTCATTTTGTTTAGTCTTTAACAAATTATTTATAGCTAATGATGGCAATTTAAATAAGTTGCAACTGTTACAAAATAAATACCTACATAAGATTCCTGTTAGGTCGCTCAAGATCTACAATCACAGTAATAATATTTTTGTATAAATTATTTTATAATAAAAGTTGTCTAAATATCTGTCAACTTTTCTTTAATTAGACAATGATGTACCTACATGCAGGTATGTAATTATAAGACAAGACAAATAAATAATTTATTTATTGTTATTTAATATCAACAAAGAAAAATGTTTTCATAAGAGTGTCTCAGAACGTAAGGAATTTAAATTTCAATATTATCTATTTCAATGTTAAAATCTTACAATTGTCATGAATTCTTATTTTTTTTAATTATTCTTGGTCTTAGTTTCTGTAATATGATATTGGTGTACATTTTTGTATTTCATGTACTGTGTATATTGATTTTACTTTGTATAACACTGTTGTACTCTTTCATTTACAAGCTATTATTGTATCGACTAGGATTTTGCTATTGAATTTCTTTTGATATATTTAATTTTTTCAATAATCTTCAATATTTCCTGTTTTGCTTTTATGAATTAGGAAGATATTGAAAAAATAAAATTCTATATCATTCACCAAAGTTTTTCTGTGTAGAAGTTGATAACTACTAAAGTTTGATATGAAAGGAACACATTTTTATTTACATATTGTAATAGTACAATCTCGAATGGATGTCAAAAATTACCTAAGGACTGCTAAAAGAAAAGAACCTCTTTGAGGGAATCTCTTAATATTCAGGAGCACAATTCACTCATTATTTATATACTTCTTGCGATCCAAATTGCTTGCGGCTGCAGACGTATAATCATCCATCATCCCACATGAAAAAAAACTCCATTACTGGCAAACAAGAGTTAAGTTTTTGAAACAATACAAACGATTGGGCTGTATATCAACGTTTCGTTTCAAATATATTTATGTACACCCGAATGTTGGTAGCCCTGATGTCTCGGTTAAAGGTCTCGGAGGCAGCATTTATCTCGGCCTTTGATTGATGTATTTACTAAAATCATGAAACAACCGAGAAACCAAGATGTGTGTTCCAAGAAAAATTATTGCAACCAGTGGGCAGTGTTAAATAATCAAGTACATTTAAATACACGATAATAGATCTGTATGGATAGCGGCACTATATTAGTATTTTGCAGGCATGTGCAACAACGAAAAGGATGATTTTATTCTTAAATTTAAAATATATTTTGTTTTAATTAGAATATTAATAGATTTGTTAATAAAAACCTCACAACATGTGACTGTGACAAAGTTCGACGAAACATCGATTTAGACTATAAATAATTTATCAGTTTAGCCAGTATTGAGGTTGTGCTGAACCCTGTGGCGTAAAATTCATCACACATACCACACAATATTCGACACTAGTTAGGCTAGGACTAGCTCAACTGAATGCTATTAAAACTAGTAAGGCATTCGCTTATAAAGAAAGAATGAAATTACTTAAACTTTGACGAACTTAATAATGTGAAGCCAGCAAGCTTCATAAAGAATGCAAGCGTAATACCAAGTTTTCATCATGTTGAGCTTAACAAAACATATTTTATCACACCATAAGGTTTTATTAAATAGAAAAAGAATTTTCGCTTAGTCCTAAATCAGGAAAATGTATTAAAAATTTAAAAGGCTGGGTATAATAGCTTTGTCGCACTTACGATATATTTCCCAGAACGTAATATACTAGTTATAGTTTTTAACTTTAACAAATAAAAAAGAATAGAACCAAAGAATATGGTATGCGCCTCGTGAAAAACTCTTGTGTTTGAATCGGACCAATACCGGCAATTGTGACGATTTACCGTCCCGTTCAAGAAAAAACTGCATTTATCAGAAAAACAGATGTTAAAAAGGAACTGTGGATCGTTCCCTGCTCGCTCACTCATTATTTCGCAAAATTGCAAACAGCGGTCATAATCATCCTCATGAAGTTCCTGGACTAAATGTATTTTGTATGGATGGAATTTATTCTTCTTCAAAATGGTTTGTATGCTAGTTCGGTTGGAACCCAGACACAGATGCCAGCTGCCTCGTACTTAATGTACGATCAAGATGAACTTGTCCTAAAACTGCAACTTCAATAGCTTTGTTAACTATAGGTTTTTCAATTTCTCGTTTTTTATTGGCTACATTCCCTGTCTCTTGAAATTTTTACTAACTCTAAAACATACTTCCTCCTGACATGTCGATCTTGACGTTGTTCATTAAATAGCTGAGCTGTTCTATTCGCACATTTATTGTTCATAAAGTAAAGCGAAATGATATCTACCCTTTCTGCAATGGAATAAACCATAGTGTTTAATTTTCAAAAACACAATTAAATAAACTACCAACCAACGCTTCCAAATAATACTACAAAATAATTTGGAATCCACTAATTATACGTTCATTCTGTGTGTATAGCATTCATTTCTGTTTTTTACAATTGTGTTTTTCTTTACGAAAGTGATAACAAATCGCCAAAAACCAATATAACGCAAGAAATACTAAATTTATACAATTGGCGTACTTAACTCGAATGACTGACATTTTTACCGTTACCAATTAATTGCTTGTACATAAGTTTCAACCTTAAAATCAAAATTCTTCCTTAATAAGTATTGGGCGGAATTATAAAATTTAAAGTCTGTTCTAAAGAGAATTGTAAGAGCTTTCAAAAGAAATATTACTCAACCCCCAATGCCATTTAAATATTTTGGGGTGATGCTTGGGGGTGAAAGTGGCGGAGTCAAAAATACCAGCAAAGAATGTCCCCCTTTAATCTAAAATCGACGGGTCTGAGCGTTTTTCTACAATCTTGACACAGTTCCTGAAAATGGCTCTGTTTTGTTTTCATTTGGCCACCATGTCGGCAATATTTGGCAATGGAACATATGTGTATTTTTAATCTCGAGCACGTCATGTCGTGCAAATAGCTTTAATGTATTTTAAAGAAAACGTGTAACACTAAACGGACATATATAACTTGCAAAGTAATTAAATCAACTATATCACATCCAGCGTTAATAAAAGACTAGGCTGGTGCTAGGCACCACCCAACCTTCGCGAACCTTGACCCAGCGGTAAAAATAGAAGGGTAATTTATATTTTATGTTATTATTATTGTAAAACACATATCTCCATTTTAAATCCTATACGGTGGGACTTAATAATAGTAGGTCATGATAACGTTTATTATTCATTTATGTGAACACGTGATCCAAGAAAATACGAGGAGTGATTAATGAAACCCGACCGAGTAATAATAACTTTTATTTGCATATTCGAATCACTTAATTGAGTATAGGAAGGTATCAATTACACTAGGGGAGACCTTTGTCGGTGGTAACATGGTATGAGTTGGGAAAAACATGCTCGTAGTGCCATTAGCTATTATTATTTTAAAATTATACTTTTATTGTTTCTTTAATTGCCCATAGCCAGTCACCGTTTGCGATCAAAAACCCAAGAAAGAAAAGAAGCAGTAGTTGTAGAGTTGTTTTAAAATCTTATGAGCTTTGACCTTCATATGCGCAGAATCATAATTCCGACCGTCGCCTAAATTATTCTACGTCCTAAAAACATTACATCTATTATTCACAGTCTATCTCGAGCTCTCGTAGCGTAAATACGCCTTTGATCCGATTACAAATATCATAAAATGTCCTATTCTTTATTATTGTAATTTAAGCAATAAAAAATATATATAACGAACGTTCGCCAGTTGACTTTATTGATGCCCGAGCGCCTTTGTTCATTTCTTGTTGTAATAAGGCACGTGGTCTAATTCTGAGTCAATGTTTTCACAACGTGCTTATTAGAAGAATTATGCAGATACGCCACGCCTTTCGCGCATTTCGCGGCTCATGAGATTTTGAAACTACTCTAACATGTTTCATATTCCTCAGCATATTAAAATAAGTAGATTACTACGTACTTATATTTTTATACCTGAAAACGATAAAATTTATATCACGCCAATAAGTTTTAATCAAATGCTGCTAATACATATATTTTCCTATGAATAAGTTAAATAAATCAAGATTGAGCATGATAGTATTGATTGGAACATGTATATTGGCGCCGATTGTAACAATATACAACTGATATTTACATTTGAATTGCGATAAACCTAAATATCATGGTGAGCCTAGAGAAACTGATAGACACCACCACAATTTTGTCAAATTTTGAGGACAGTAAAATAACAGATGGTAGTTTTTATGACCTGACAAAGGCGTTTGACTGTGTCAGTCATAACATCCTACTAAAAAAACTGTCTTATTATGGCTATGAGAACTCGAGCATTTCTTTGGTGGAGTCATTTCTAACAAATAGACTTCAATATGTTTATCTTAATGGCAAGAATTCTGACAAAATGGCCATCAAGTATGGTGTCCCACAGGGATCCGTATTGGGACCTGTGCTGTTCCTTATATACATAAACGATTTGCCAAATAGTGATAATCACTGTAACTTTATTCTCTTCGCAGATGACACGACAGTTATAAACACTGAAAATAATTACGATAGTTTGAAAGATAACGTTTTGATATATCACCATAGTATTAGATAGTGGTTTAGTGCAAACAGATTATTCCTAAACAATGACAAACATCGTCAGTTCTGTTCTCATTACGCTACGTGGGGATGAGATGGCTAATCCTCTCAGGCCAAGTTTCTTGGGGTTTGTATTGACTAGAGGATGACTTGGGAGGCCCACGTCACTGAGCTTTCCAAAAAACTATCTAGAATCATTTTTCTTATAAGAAGTCTTTCCGATTCTGTCTCGACGGTAACTTTATTGACAGGCTACTACGCAGTTTTTCATTCTAATATGATTTACTCAATATTTAATTGGGGTCACTCCTGCCATGCAGAAAAAATTTTTAGTCTACAACGAAGGTGTATACGAATCACGGGCTTCAGTATAGAGCTAACTGTAGGAAGCAGTTTGTTAGATACGGCGTTCTCCCTCTGCCTTGTGTATTTATTCTTGAATGCCTTGTTTTCATTAGAGAACATCTGATCAGTTTTGAGTCAAACAATTGATTTCATGAATATTCAACCAGGAATAAAAACCAAATCAGGCACAACTTTCTGCGATTGAACAGAGCTAGAAATAGGACAAATTATTGCATTAGATTTTATAACAAATTACCAGTCAATGTCAAAAATCTATGCCCAATTCATTATAAAGGTGTCTTGAAAAATTTCTTAAATTGAATGCATTTTATACACTTGATGAATTTTTAAATCATAATTTTGCTAATCTAATTTTAAATTGTAAGTCGAATTGTAATGTTTGTATTTTATAGTTGTCTGTACTTTATGAGTGTTTTTATAATATGATGTGCTTCTCTTTGAATTGTATTTTAATTGTATGCTTTGGCCATGTTTTTCTTTGACGTGTGTAAACATTTTTCTTATGTAATAACACCAATAAATGCTTACTTACTTACTACTTACTTACTACTTACTTACTTACATTGATTTTGAGGATAGATTTATTAGATTTACTTCTGGACTTAAATTTTGTTCCACTGTCCGAATTTTGGATTCTTTAATTTATATTGGTAATTAACGTTTATGCCTTTTGTTGTAATGATAATTTATTTATTTCTAATGTACAATATTTCTATAGAGTTATTGCAGCTTCTAATAATAATGTAATTTTAATATTATTATTTGATCCTTTTGGAGGCATGTTACAACCGCACATTGAAGTTACAACCGACCTAGTGTCATTTGTAACAAATTACAACAAAATTTTGTTATCTGAAATTTTTACTTTTAGGTAACTCAAGATCTGATTTGGCAATCATATACGCTTATCCAGTAAAGTTCGCAAATAATACTTACAATTTTATTTAAAATCTTTTAATGAACCTATTAAGCAAAAAATAAAAATAATACAAGACTTAAATTAAACTGAAAATTGGTGTGAGGTACATTGGTTACCAACATCAAGAAAATGTGATTAGTTAAACACATAAAGGTAAGCAGTTTTAAAAAAAGTTGTACAAATTTAGTTCTTGTGTACAGATTTTGCAAGGTATCCATCTCTCAGAGGGAGATATAAACACTTTTGTTAAGATATTTCAACGTTTCCGACGTACCGCTTAAAAGTTTTTTATTTATTTAAGTCTTTTCATCCTACTCAGTTAGAGTTCAAGTTTTGTGTAACACCGGCAACACTGTACCTATAGTCGATATATGCTAGCCATCAAGCTAGCGGTTCTCAATAATTTTTCTATTAAAAAAAAATCAGGAATATTTATTTTAAATATAACTACTTTAATCCTATTTTTCCGCAATAAACTATTAATTATAATATATCCTACTCCCCCTGTTTAAAATATACAGGGTGGGCCATTAGTGTGAGAAAGTAAAATAACTCCCTTGTTACTCATAATACAGAAAAAAAGTTTATGTAAAAGTTATATAGAATAAGGAAACCTAAACTACAAAATTAATTTGATAAATACAGGGCTATGAGTAAAAACGGGAAACGCCAAATATTACATTTTTTAAATGAAACACCCTGTATATTTTTAAACATATGGATTTTGAAGAAAATTCTATATATGGCAATATAAACAGTTTAACATTTTAGTGCGGGGTTGCCAAGTTATGTAAAAAATTGTTCGAACTTAGGAAAAAACATGACCTCGAAGAAGTTGTATTAATTTCAGCTACTAAACTTGAAACATTGGACAGTTATAGACAAACGTTAGACAAAGACTCCTATATTAGCTAATATCGATATTTTATACAGGACATTTTTTTTAAAACGATCATTTTTAGAAAGTTTAAACCTGATTTTCTAAAATTTTTCAAATGGAACACCCTGTATTTTATTTTACATATCGGTCCACTTCAACTTTTATTAAGCATGTTCTATATCTAAAATTGTTAGTTTTAAAATATAGCAACATTTCTGAAAAAACTTAATTTTTATTATTTTATAGAATACCACAAATAAATATTAAGTAATAAAATTAACTCACAATGGAATGATAGATTATGAATTGACAAGTTGACACAATGTGACAGTTTCTTCCAAAGCCATTTCGTGCGACCGAAAATAATAAAAATTAGTTTTTTTCCAGAAATGTTGCTATATCTTAATAACTAACATCTTTAGGTGTAAAACATACTTAATAAAAGTTGAAGTAGACTGATATGTGATTAAAATAGAACAATAAAATACAGGGTGTTCCATTTGAAATATTTTAGACAATCAAGTTTGAACTTTCTTAAAATGATCGTATTATAAAAAATGCCCTGTATAAAATATCAATATTAGCTGATATAGTAGTCTTTAAAAACACATTTGCTTATAACTCTGTCAAATATTTTTGCTCCAAGTGTTAGTAGTTGAAAGTTAATACAACTTCTTCGAGGTCATGTTTTTTCCAAAATTCGAAGAATTTTCTACATAACTTGACAACCCCGCACTAAAATGTTAGACTGTTTATATTGCCATATATAGAATTTTTTCAGAATTCCATATGTTTAAAAATATACAGGGTGTTCCATTTAAAAAATGTAATATTTGGCGTGTGCCGTTTTTACTCATCGCCCTGTGTGTTTCAAATTAATTTTATCCTTTAGGTTTTTTGATTCTGTACAACTTTTATATAAACTTTTTTTCTGTATTACGAATAACAAGAGAGTTATTTTACATTCTCATACTAATGGCCCACCCTGTATATGCCTGATACTACGATTACTGACGTTAATCGTTCGTCTCGTTGAGTGTAAATTGGAAAACTTTTCTGGACAGACGACTTATCGAAACAAATTTACCCTTCTTTTATTAAACAGAGGGAAATAAAGAAGTAAATGATTACTCAGTTAATCGAAATCGAAATAGAAAGCTAAGGGAGGATGGAAAATTTATTTATTGAAGTCGAACCCTTTCAAGAAGGCCATCAGTAAAAAATAATTGAAAAGTATTTATTTAACGACAAGACGGAATTAAAAGAGTAACAACCTCACTTGGGCGTTGATGGATAAAAAAAGGGAAACACATTTTTCTCTACAGTTTTTGTGAATATTTTTCATCACAACAAGATGTTATCCAAAATTCTGACAATGATAAGCACTTCTTTATCTATTTATATTTATTTCTAAATATTTTAATTATACTTGTTCAATTCCTACATCAGTAGTGTACAAATGTGAGTTCTGCATCAGTCCCCACCACTTTTTATTCCTACCATCATTTATCATAAAAATTAATTTAGACATTTATGAATATAAGTTCATTTTGATTCTATGCCCTGCATTAAGAATGTAATCTTGTTCTCACGTGACATTTTTGACTTTGAGGCACCACAAGATGTTTCCTAAACCCCACATTCCACACACGACTTTGTAATTAATCTAGTTTTATTATGATTGTCAGATTAGTGTATTCAGAATGTTCGAACACGAGTCGGCGGGACTCAACTGGAACAGAGCATTACCGTGTATTAGGGCGAATTGTTACGGTTAAGCTTAGGGACAAGTTCGGAAGTCTAACATGAATAATGACCGTCCTCGTCTTCCATCACGCCCGTACTACCATTAAAATAGCCGTATTAGATCCTAAATCACGCGGAATGGGGGAAATTTTAGCATAAACGCCACCGGCTTTTTTTCGTCCTTCGCTGGCGTAGATTCCGTCCAAAGTAGTCTGGAATATGTTCTAGAATATAAAATTAAATCCCCGACTTGGGGAAAACTTAAACGTGACCTAAAAAGCCAAATTATAGGGTTTAAATAATGTCTGATACTTTGTGGTAGTCTAATTATCCACATCGAGATTTTATACAGTGATGCTAGAATTCAACGAAATCTTTTTGATTGACTGATGTGTTCAACTTTGACGTAGTATTCTTAAGGGGGCCGATTGCATGCGCAATTTTTTGTACAGCATTTTTGAAAATCTAAGCAAGATAGGAACAATATCTCTTCACTGTAGCAATTATATAAGTTTAGAATAGAAGAATAAGGGAAAAAACATATTTTTCACACCCCGCAGAATGCTTTTAGGAAACTATTAACACATATATTAATCACAATTTTTGAGTATCCTTACTTTGCTGGACAAAACAGGAAAGGTACATTTTCTGATGTTTACATGTTCTCCGTGATCTTTCATTGCGAAAAATTAAAGGAAGTTTCTCTAGTTTATTAACGTTACGCTTCGTCACTTCCTGATTAAATACAGGGTGTGGCGTGATAGTTTATAAAAACTAAACTAAACTACAGCCTCCTAATGATATTTGTAATAGAAAAGTCTTATATTAAAATGTTCTATTTTTGCGTTTTTTTTTTTTCGTAAATTAAAGTTCAATTATGGATCAACATATTTTCCCTGGAACGGTCCTGTCCGTATGCTGTACGATGAGTTACGTGCTGTAGACCAGCCGTGTAAACAAATCGTCGTTGAAAGATAGAAGGATACTTCTCTATTTTTGGGGAATTTTTCAATACAAAAAAAAGTACAAACTAAGAAAAATAGATATTTAAAAAAAAACTAATATTTTCTTATTATAATAATTAATAGTAATTACTATCTTAAATGCATTGTTGTTACTGCAAGAGTTCGCAAACAAAACCACATCTGTAAGCATCTATAGTTGCCAATTGCGTGCACTAAACAAACTCCATTAAAATAGTGAACAAAATGAAATAAAACTTACCATTTCTAGGAAAATGTTGAAATTGATACCAATTAGCACGGATACAGGCATGGCACCCACACACCCAATTTTGGCGAATATTTTCCCAAATTCCAGGTATTCCCCTAATTGTGTAAGCAGCTTCAAGTAGCTTCCACCATAGCAATTGGAGTATTGTAAACCAATGACTTCAAGTGACTCTAAAGACAAAAGTTCATTGAAGTTAGATCAGGTGACCGAGGTGGCCACGGCACAGGACTAAAGCGTCCAATCCATCGCTGTCGTTACTTTTCGAGTACTGTGTGGAGGAGCCCCATCTTGAAGATAAAATATGCATGCCCGAACCTGTAATGCCACATCGTCCAATGATTCAGCCAACTGGTTCTCCAAAAAGTCAGCATATGTTGGTTCATTTAGTCGTCCTTCAAAGAAATAGGGACCCACAAGTACATCGCCTATTATGCCAGCCCAAACATTTACCGAAAACTGATGTTGAAAATGACTTTCTCTATTCGCGTAAGGATTTTCATTGGCCCATATTATGTGCATAATATGGAAATTCACTTCATCACGGGTAAATG
Organism: Anoplophora glabripennis; assembly: GCF_000390285.2. Taxonomy (NCBI): domain Eukaryota; kingdom Metazoa; phylum Arthropoda; class Insecta; order Coleoptera; family Cerambycidae; genus Anoplophora; species Anoplophora glabripennis. Next base: position 7,959 of record NW_019418023.1, on the reverse strand, counting down.
TCGCTATATCTGTTACACAAACATAAACAGGAAAGTCTACTTGATTGGCACATTGCCGTAAAATCCATCTGCAAAAACGCATTCGTTGATCACAATTCGAGGGTAAAATCTGTTGTACTGGTTGCAGATGATAGGGCTGCAACAGCTGGCGCCTTAAAATGCGATGTACGGTACTAGATGAGGTTCCTACTTGCTGTGCGAGTCGTCGAGTACTAATTGTGGGGTTTTCGTCAAGATTTTCCAACATTGCATCTTCAACATTAAGGTTCACTTGCTGACCGCGTCCTTCTCCTCGAGGAATAACACTTCCCGTATCTCGCAGCCGCTGAACGCAATGTAGGATAGGTATTTGCACATGGGGGTTGACGTTGTGGCCATCGTTCCCGGTACAACCTAATCGCCGCGAGCGCATTTTCTCCGGCTGCACCATACACTAACACCATATCGACACGTTCGGAAATAGTAAATGCATTGTTTTCTCGGTTCATTGTAAAACTAGTTTGTGCACAAACTAAAAAATTAAGCAAAGTAAGAAATAAAAATCTCGTTTTTTTTCTTTATAAAAATTACACTGTCACTATCGCGGAATTACAAAATAAAACTTTTGTCTCGAATTTTCACTTTTTAACAGTGATGGGTCGATGGACGATATTTATGAAGTGAATTAAGTGAATAATGAATTGAATACAAATTGCACAAATTTTTTGACAATGTAACCTAATCTTATTTTAGTATTATTGGTATTAGATTATACTTACTTAAATTATAATGTTGCATCTCGGGTGGCATAAAAAACATTTCCAAAGTTTTTAATAAATAACACAGGTTCGGCCTTCATTTTCGTTTAATAAATGTCCTTTAATTTACAAAAAAAACGCGAAGATAAAACTTTTTCGTATATACACGCCACATCCTGTATACTTATTCTATTACTGTCTTACTAAAAGTGCGATTTCTTGTTTATAAAACGCTATCCTTAAAGATCAGCGCATATAAAAGACATTTCGAACTAACCTACTTTTTCATTTTCTACACTGCAATGCATATTACGATTCTGAAGAGTTCCCAAAAAAATACTAAATCAATCATTAATTTAATCATTAGTGGTAATTGTCCTTTAATACTTTTATAGGAAAGCTGAAACTGCTATCGATATAAAACAAAGGCCGTTATTTGAATTATGAAAAGCCAAACGACTGTATGTTTCAACTAAATGCACATCCACAACTGATACTACCGAAGTAAAAATAGGTAATGATAGTTACGTCTGTCAATATGAGTGTACAGTTTAATTAACTTTTCGAATCATATTTAACTTTGATATAAAACCTGCATTTGGCTGCACTAAAATTCATTTTAATTAAAAAGCACATAAAACACGAAAATCAATATTGACTCTGATAAATATAATTCGTGATTACTAGGGTTAAAAACATATATTCTAGCATTAGCTCTTGTATCGCAAAGGTTTTATGCTAATTCAAACAAAATCAAATGTTTTTTTTCTAAACATAAGGTCAAACAATGTGCTTCGATGCCAGAAATGGAGGTATACAAAAGATATCTAACCCCACAGACAAGTTAAATATTGATATTGCGGGGAAATATCTATTATGATATGATTCGATGCTAGTTAGACTACTTGGTCTAACTAGCATCGAATTGCACTAGCAATACCCAGTAAATAGATCAGTTTCAAAGTATTTCCAATAGTTTGCAGGTGCAAGAAGCCGATGCTCCTTACTTGCCGATGGCCTAGTGAAATAAGTTGGTACAAGGCTAGCTTTTATATTTTGTTCCCTTCTTTTAAGATGCCATCCTAATCTCATAATGGGATATTTGCTACCTTTCCAGATATCACCAAAAAATAAAATAATGTGGCAAAAAACTTGACTCGTATTGTTTTATTTTTGCAAGATATCGTTATTTAACTGACAATAAAAAAAATGTAAAAGTGAAACGAATTTGGCGGACAGCTGTGATTTGTTATACTGTGCCATTTGTTAATTGGAAGATCACCTAAAACTTCAGACTTGTTCTGTCATTTTATTTAATGATAGGGTGATAGAGGGGAGTTTCATAAATAAGAAATTTTCTGTAATAAAGTTTTAATTTTATTTACTATAATGCCTGTACGAATTTCATTTATAGAAACAACGCTTTTGGTTTTAAACGGGTAAATTTCAGTTTACCTACTCAGAAAACTTGAAGTTATTTGTTTTTGAATTGCTGCTGAAACCATTACTATATCTTGAAAGGTTTTCGGAGTCTCTACTTCAGAATTGGATTAACTAATCAATGTAAAAACAAACAGTTCTCACTCGTTCGTATATAGAAAAAACATGAAACTGGCAACATAAACTGGTAAACTTTTCCGAGAGAATATAAAAAGTAAGGTCAAAAACCTAACATCCAATCAATTGGGTTTAATGTATTTGAGAAAGATATACACATAAGAATCTAATTGCGGAAATGGAACATCAAGAAATTTAGAAGCGGTAGAACGGCTGTTAAGAGAACGGATAGAAGAATTAGAATGTTTATATTGAGAAAATGTTTTAGTAAAACATTGTCCCGAAACGTAATGTCTTCACTTTCAAAAAATTTCTCATATCATCAACACAAATAATTAACTTAATTTAGATTAAATGAGGGTTAACATTAATTTGCTAATATAGTGTATAAAATGTTGCCTCTTTTGCCGTACAAGTACACGACTGCTGTTAAAATTATTAGTGTAATCTCTACTATTACAAGAGAAATAACAGAATTGTCACAAGTTTTTATTTCTTTTAATAGTTTTATATCTATTAAATTATGTATATTTTAGTCAACTTGTAAGATTGAATGGGGATGTTCCTTTGGATGAAAATTCTACTCAAAGTTACTTTTATTTTTATTTATTTATTTACCATTTGGGACACAAGCAGGCGAAAAACCCACTAAAGTATCCACTAAATTAACAGATATACATCAAACAACAGCACAAAAATATTATAAAAGAAAAGCATCATAAAAATCATAGCATAAAAAATATTATAAAAGAAATATACATTTGATCAATCGCCTAAATGAAACTAAAGATGTAGAGAATAAATATAAACTGCTACAAATATCGTTATAAGAACGCATCATTCTGCACACAGGAGAGTTTGCGGAGGCATTGGTATGCTTAAAAGGAATGAAAAATAAATCGTAGGACCTAAACGGCATGGTATATTAAAAAATATTTTACTAATTAATTGGACACAGTCGATTTTACCATTAATAATTTTATACAGGTTAATAACATCCGCTAATACTCTCCTGTTAGCTAAACTTATAATATATATTCAACACACAATCTATGAAAATTGTTGTCGTTCAAACTTCGCCTATCCTTAAAAGAAAAAAAAATTAAAAATTTATGTTGAATCATTTCAATGCGACTAATATACAGGGTGTAACGTAAAGGTTGGGAATAAATTAAACGGTGGATTCTTTAGTTTAAAAAATAAATTTTTGTCATATGAAGTTATGCTCTACGAGTTTTCTTTTCCAAGCTACAGGGCGCTAAAATATTTCAAAAAATTTAGTTTTTCTCCAATAACTTTCGAACATTAGAAGATTATGGAATGAAATTTTATCCATAGCTTAATTTGATAATCCCCTAGTAACAGGAAACGCTCTTGGCCTTACACGACCTATCCATTTATTGGGGAACGTTTCATTGAGGTATTCTCTAACTTCTCGCCTAAAGTGAGCTGGGGCGCCATCATGCATAAACCACATGTTCTGGCGTGTTTCAATTGGAACTTCTTCTAAAGTCGCACAGCTAGCACAGTATTCCCGTCGGCAAGGCCGTAAATAAAATGCATATCTGCTAATTCTGGAAATGAGTAGTCCATTTCTAACAGATCTAAACCAAAATACAACCGTTTAAGGAAAGCTAAATGTCATAACTGACGATGATGTTTTGTCTGAAAACATCTGAAAACAAATTTTGGTGGCTTGGTCAAAGCATACTTCATAATGTTTTTATTTTCATTTTCCTATGTTAGCAGTGGGAAAAAATAGTATTTACAAAACGTTTATTTACGGAAAAGTGACAAGAGCTAGGAATAAAACGCAAGAGGGTAATTTTGTTATGTTTTCACCAGTGGTTTACCACAATTTTCTTCGAAAAACCTTACGGTATAATCCGTACGCACGCCACTGAGTAACTTACAAAGCCAATCTTTTTCCTTTTATTCGGGGATTATCAAATTAAGCTATGGGTAAAATTTCATTCCGTTACCTTCTAATGTTCGAAAGTTATTGGAGAAAAACTATTTTTTTTTATATTTTTTAACGCCCTGTACCTTGGAAAAGAAAATCCGTAGAGCATAACTTCATATGACAAAAATTTATTTTTTAAACTAAAGAATCCACCGATAAATTTATCCCAACCTTTTCGTTACACCCTGTATAATATTATAATTATTGAGGATTCCATATAACTGAAGCAAAATTAATTTTACTAAATACAATTGTGTAATATAAAAGCAATATAGCTTTAGAATTAATGAACTGTTTCGACTGCCTCATAATGAAACCCACCATCTTAAGTGTATTAGATATTAGTTTATTAATATGGGCATCAAATAACATTTTACTATCAAAATCACTCCAAGGTCTCTAATTTCATTTTTACGATTTAAAATTAAGTCATTAATACTATATTGATATAGAAAAGGATGTTTATTTCGAGTAAAAGTGATTATATGGCATTTGTCGATATTAATAAACAAATTATTGTTTTTACAAAAAATTAGAAAAGCGTCAAGTTTTCGACAATCAGTAACATAACGAATAGGTAAAAATAGCTAAAAATCATCAGCATATCCTAACAAACTACAGTAATTAAGATGTTCTTTTATTTTATTAATACAAATTATAATCATTAAAGGGCCCAAGTGTGATCCCTGAGATACTCCTGAGGGTATAATTGTGAAATTTGACGTGAATCCGTTAACTTCAACACACTGCGATTTGTCGGATAAATAAAACTCCATCTAGTTCAGCAAGGTGCCACCCACACCGACCTCAACAAACCTATTCAACAAGATTCCATGATCAATTTTGTCGAAAGCCTTACTAAAGTCGGTGTAGACCGCATCAACCTGAACCTGATTGTCCAAAAGGTCTAGTATAAATTCAGAAAATACCATGAGGTTAGTTTCAACAGATCTATTTTAAAAAAATCCATGTTGCTCAGCCATAATTTGAGTTTTAACCAGTGAATAAACGTGATCATAGGTAAAAGTTTCGGAAAGTTTCGCAAAAACGGAAAGTTTGCTTATAGGTCTATAATTATTTATAAAACTACGTTAGCCATTTTTAAAGATAGGTATAATACAGGCCCTTTTCCATTTAGTAGGAAAACATCCTGTAGAAAGTGATTGATTATAAAGGAATGTTAAAGGGGATGCCAAGTTCAAGCAACATTTTTTTTGCGAAAACCGGTGGAATATTGCCCAACCCCCACTTTTATTAGGATTTAAATCCTTTAACCATTTCTAACATCGTCTTTATTTAATTTAATATTACAAAGAACAGATGGGTAATTGGACTCAGTAGAGGACGTGTTAACTCTAGCTTTCTGTTGGACAAAAACATTGGAAAAATATTTCGAAAACAGCTCACATATATCTGGTGTATTTGTAACGGTCACGTCATTTAATGTCATTACAGATGGAAAACTATTATTATTTTTAATATTAACAAACCTTAGTATAATTTCGCTTCTTTAAAAAAATTGCTTACGAACATAAAAATTGTTTCATTTTATTTTTTTGAGATAAATAAGACCGCGTGAAAAAATAGAGCAAATAACAAACAAGTGACCTCTATCATTTTATTTTTTTATAAAAAGTATAGTGTTATATTTATCTACGATGTTGGTACTTTACTTAATTTATAAAAAAATGTTGCAATTATAGATATAATATAAATTGTTGCTGGAAAAATTATATAAATACATAGATACCATATACAGGATGTTTCCTAAGTACGGTCCATAATTTCAGGACTCAATTTCTTATGGTATTTAAAGAAAAAAAGCTCCTATAAATAGGTGGTCGGTAACGCTTAGATTTCGAGATACAGGGTGTTGAAAATTAAAAAAAAAATATTATTTGAAATAAATTTAGAACAGTCAATGTTAGATTCTTAAAATTTGGCAGTTATTGTACGTTGGTAAATAGCTACATTTTTAGTTTAAAGTCAATTTTTATCTGCGATCAGTGCCATAGTTAGACGTGAGTTAGTCGACTTTTTTCTTTAAATACCATAAGAAATTGTGTCCTGAAGTTACGAACCGTATTTAGGAAACATCCTGTATATTGTCTTCGTTAATAATAATATAAAATAAAGGCAAAGTTGGATACAATCTTTTTAATCGAATTAGATATCAACCTCCACATAAAAATCATCCTACATAAAATTTCCTTGAAATATTAAGGACGCAAAATTGTATTAAGACTACCTACTTAATCTAAATCAATTTGTCTTACAAAAAAATATCTCTGAAGTTTGGTCTACTTGTTTCTAGATATCTACTCTGAACAATTTTAGTAGCTACCTCTACATAGGTTGGCCATTTGCAAATGACATATTTATCTATTCCATCGATTTCAATGCCTCCATTTCTATTTAATATCGCAATATTTGAGTTATGAGTAAAACTTTTTACTCACTGCTAATTGATGCAGAACTAACCTCACCCATTTTTCCTACTCCGTTCGTTACAATTAATGGCGAACACTTTGCATATATTAAAAAGTAATGGATTGGTAAATCCCGGAAACATTAATGAGCTGGATGACAAAAGCACGTCTCCTTATTAATTTCTTTCAGCGGAAATTCCCGAAGGAAAATTAGCTCTCCGCTGCCGTCGTAAATTATAGAATAAGGAAGGACGGGATAAGGAATTACTTTGTCTTAGGTGATGACTCTAATCCTGTCCCTCCAATAACACGTCTTGGGAAAAACATCGTAGTTTTCAGCGCCACCTGGATGAGCTTTTTGGTGGGAATATATGAAAACTAGCCTTCGTCACCTCCAAACCGTGCAGTTGATTCAAATTATTGAAAAGATACTTTGCACTTGTATATGTCTAATGTAGATATGGCGTGATTAATTCATACCTTTATAGAAAAAGGAACAAAAGTGGTGATACGCAATAGTGATCACGTCGCGTTCAACAAATGAAATATTTTGTTTTGGAAGCAATCTCAATACAATCTCTGCTCTATTATTCTCTATCTTAATGAGTCATGCAATAAATTAAATATAAGTGGTAACAGGTGGGAGAACCTCCAGCCTTGAGGAAGTAGGTATCGCAATTTTTTTAATGTTTTTATTGAAGAACAAAACGACTGCAGTTTCATTGTATTTCCCTGTCTGAGTAAATATAAAGGAATATAATTTACTTACTAATTTAGAAGCAGTCTTACCTGTAACAAAAAATACAAATTAATACATATTGCCAAATACACAGATGTAAATAAAATATATATAAAACATTTATACTATATTTTTATGTCAGACCTCTGCTGAGGCAATTCTTCTTGCATAAATCAAGTAATTATATAACGTTTAATTATATAAAAATAAAAATATATTGACTAGCTGAATGTAGAAACGTCTTTTATATTCCTTATTACTTTGGTCCTGAAATCCTTACGTTATTTTACAGTCATAATCTTCTACAGGTGTACATTTTATATACTTTTAAAACTTGTATGACGTAAAATAATAAAATTTACTTCATGGGCGTTTACATGGTGTAAATGATAAGTTTAGCCAAACTTTAATAGCATTTTCTACCGATGCAAATAATCAAGTTTTGCCCTATAAAATTTTTTTATAGGACGCTTCCCTACGAAGATACAGGGTGTTAAAAGTTTCAAATATTTATATTATTTTTCCTGTAACTTC
>NW_019418022.1:4358-25044 GCF_000390285.2 Anoplophora glabripennis | reverse complement strand
GTCACAAATAAACTTGTACATTATAATATACATTTAAAATACCGCCAAAAATATAACAGATACGATTGATAGGCCTAGTAATAAATAAAAGACAAAAATTCATCATGCTATAAAAACAATTTAACAAAAATGTCTGCAAATTAGTAAAATTTTGAGGAAGACATGTTAGCAGTTACTGCATTTCCCTGACTGGAGACAAATTTATTGTATAAGTTTATGTCTACCATGTTCTTTTGCGACAGGCGTATACGAGAAAATGGAGCCACCAAATCGCTTGCATATCGTGTGTGTGTGTACTGGGCAAATCAGAATTCATTATAAAATTTTGTAAATTTTCCCTTATATACAATAATGTTTCGAAAATATATAACAAGGTAGTGGAAGTATGTTGTGTCTTTTAAATAGCTCCCTACAAGGGGTGTCCGTTGCATCTAGCCTGACAGCAGCTTTCTGGAGTAGAAACACTTTAAATTATGTTGAATTTCCCCATAAGAGGATGCTGTGTGATTTATGACTGTGTATAATACTAAAGTAAACAGTTATTATACCTCTTGGCAGACATGAAGCTAGTTGACATAGAGCAAATATATTAGTTGAAACTATATAACAAAGAGCAGCAATGTGGTGACTCCAAGTAAGGCTAGTGTCAAAGACAACACCAAGCAACTTGACTGGATCAGACTGAGTGACTCATTTATCCGAGCTGAAAAGCAGTTTCTGAGTTTTTGATTGATTTAATTTTAAATCGTTGGCAGCAAACCATTTCTTAGCAATTCCAATGTCACTCACTCCGAGACCACCTCTAGTTAATAGAGCCGTGTCATCTGCATATAAAATGCAAGAATTAGGTAAATCGTTAATGTATAAGGACCGGACCCAAAACAGATCCATGAAGAACTTCATTTTGAATAGGCAAAATACTAGACTCAAAACCCTGATAAGAAACATATTGTTTCCTGTTATTAAGATGCGAGAAAAATTGCTTCAATTCACAGTGCCCACCCTGAAATTTTCAGAAGAATAAACAAAAATTTGTGTATATATTTATTAAAGTAATTTGATAATTCTTATAAAATTAAATCTAAAATGCGTTACCTCCTTTGAAACTCCCCCTACCAAATTTTTAAATTATATTTTAATCATGATCTCGCCAGCAACCAACATAACATTCGGGCGAGCCCGTGGCCGCTGGGTGTATCAACTGTAGTGAAAGTAATACGTGAAGTTTTGTCAGCAATATGGGAAGTTTTTGCAAAAGAACATTTGTCTGTTCCAACTGAAAATATGTTATTACACGTGGCGAATCAGTACTGGAAAACATGGAATTTACCAAATTGCATAAGCGCGATTGATGGCAAACATATACGATTGAAATGTCCTGAGAATTCTGGATCAAAGTTTTATACCTATAAACAGTTCTATTCCATTGTTTTACAAGCTGTAGCGGATGCTGATTCCCGCTTCATTACCGTGGAAGTGGGAGCATATGGCAAACAAAGCGATGTTGGTACTTTTCGTTCTTCTGCAACCTACGCCCTAATAACTAATGATAAATTTAATTTACCACAACCAAGCCTCTTCCAGGTACTGATGTACCTTTTCCTTTTTATCTGATTGGTGATGAAGCCTACCCTCCAACTATCTAATGAGACCTTACCCGCGAAGAGAATTGACTGCAAAACAATATTATTTTAATAGCCGCCTCTCTCCAGCAAGAAGATGTGTCGAATGCGCTTTTGGTATACTTGTAGCAAAATGGAAAATATTGGGAAAGGCTATAGAAACAAAGATTCCAACGGCAGAAGCAATTGTGAAATGTACATGCCTACTTCATAATATAATCATTGATCGTGAGGGAATGATTCATAATCTTACAAACAGTGAGTTTAATGATATGAAACAACCAGTCTCAATAACTAGGGAACATATTAGAGCAACAAATGAGGCATACCAAGTACGTAATGTACTTACGAACTATTTAAATAACAATCCTGTATAGGTTATTTATTTAGAAATAAAAATATTGACTAAGTTATTTATTTCGTTATTTTATGTCGATAAATAGGTACATTAATTTATGAATTTCGGCAGCAACTTTATTAACTTTATTAGTTCATTAGAAAATTGTTATTCATTTTTGTCTATAATCGCACATTAATATAAATTATGAAATTATAAAATATCTACTTACTTGTCGATTTCACTTCTTTGGCTACTTCCTCCCACAATTTGTTGGTAATATCTCTATTATGATATGTTTTCGACTTCTGATCTCACAATGGATTACGAGCTCGAATGGCTTCGATTAGTTTTTCTACGTCCATCACTGCTGATAACAGACACGTCCATCACTGCTGGGAATACTGTCCAGTTTGAGCGAGTAGTGCGATAAAATCAAACAATCGCATAAATAAGCCGCTAGTAGCATAGCATATCATCGCTGCTCCTAGCGCGTAATGTGAATGCTCTAATAAGCACTTATATGTTAAAATCTATAGCATCTCATGGCATAGCACAGCATTACATCGCATAGCGCGCAGTGTGAATGTACACTTACAGAAGGTTATAGTACAAGTGATTTCTGATATATTTCCTTAATATACCATATTCCGAAAACGCTTAGTTTCCCATCTACAGAGTGTTAAGGTTTTAATAAAAAAATGCAAATTTAAAAATATTGCGGAAACCGCTCAGAATATTTTAATAAAATTTTACAGACTGACAGTTAGCAAAAATAAATGTTTCATGATAAAAATATTGTTTTCAGTTTCACCAGTGGCGTGCGCACAGGCTCGTTTGGATATTTTTAAAGAAAAAAATACGCCACTGATTTTTCGTAAAGTAAAAATAATTTTTGAATTTGTTCAATTTGGAAGAGAAAAGGTATCTTGTCTGTTTTTCTTATGACTTACCGTTTTCTAGTAAAAAAAATAAAATTGATTCGTTGCATGGCGTAATCCGGTTTCAATAATTTGAAAATAGCAGAAATTATGCATTTAATTTTTTTGTACTTACCAATTTTATTATAACACGTTATTACTAAAGTGACAGGTATTAATAATTTTGTCAAACAATAACAAAAACGAGTGCACAGCCAACCTGCTAATTTCTGATTAAGAAAGTGAATAGTGAATCTAAAAACTGATACATTTTTTTAGACTGATGCTGTTAGCTGTAAGGAGTAATAATTTTTTGTAATAAAATTGATATAAAAAAAATGAGTGCATAATTTCTGCTATTTTTCAAATTATTGAAACCGGATTACGCCATGAAATAAATCGATTTTAATTTATTTACTCGAGAACGGTGCGTCATAAGAAACAGTCAAGATACCTTTTCTGTTCCAAATTGAACAATGAATTCAAAAATAATTTTTATTTTTAGAAAAATCAGTGGCGTAGTATTTTTTTCTTTAATAATATCCAGAGACGTGCTTGTGCGTATGCCACTGGTCAAACTGAAAACAATATTTTTATCTTAAAATATGTATTTTGGTTAACTGTCAAAGCCTGTAAAATTTCATTAAAATATTTTGAGCGGTTTCCGCAATATTATTAAATTTGAATTTTTTTAATTAAAACTTTAACACCCTGTAGATCGGAAACTTCAGAATATGGTATAATTAATGAAATATATCACAAATCGCTTGTACTGTAACCTCCTGCAAGAAATGCATCGACTTACCAAACACCCTGTATATACATACAGGGTGTCCCGTTCATGTTTCAAAAAAACTTGTGTGCAAGTTCCTCATGGGAAAATAATAGGGGTAGTTCATGTAAAGTCTTTTCTTAGACGCCCTGTTTTCGAGATACAGTGTGTTGAAGTTGTTACTTACCAAATAGTTTTCCTTAATTATCTTTAATTCGGCCAAAGATAAAAATGTAAAAATTTACTCGAGTAAACATCAACTGTGCGTTAAGAATAATGTGCACACGGTTTCTTTCTGAAAAGCAGTGTCGCCGATACAGGTAATTGAAGAAAAAATATGTTAAGTCGAAATTTATTTCATTTCTAAACGGTTCTGTAAACTCTAAAGCATACTACAAAAAAAAAGGTAGCATGTAACATTTTTGAGAAAAATGAAGTTGCATTTTTTGACATTTAGCTACCAACAGTATTTGCATTTAAGACTATAATTTTAACTTCTTACGTATCACATGAAACAGTTAAATTGTAAAACATTTTATTAACTAAAAAAAATTTGTAACGTTGTTGTTACTTTCTGGTGGGGTGAGGTACGATTTTCGAGAAAGAATTGTTCTACACCTCCTGCATTCACTGAAATAACTTTATTACCAAACACTCGACTTACTGGTTACATGAAGGAGTATACAAAAATATAAAATATATAATACGAGTTGTAAAATGCTTTAATGTACGTATATCATTTAGAATAGCACGACACCAACTAGTCATTGTCTTCGCACTCGCCCTCAGGGTTGCTTCGTGGCGATATCTAATGTCATTTTCTGTTACAGACTCCCCCTCTGGATCGTCTAAACGTGCTCATAGACGATTCAGAACAAGTTAGAGTTTCCATCGTTCCTTGGATATTTTCTTTCCTTTTCTTCGGTGGTCGTCCCCCTTTCTTTATCGGATATACTGGAGATGGTTCCATTCCATTTGTGTTAGTTGGCGAGTACGGCGTTAGATCAGATATATCGTATTTGGCCAATGGTGTATTGTCATCAATCTTACTAGCTTCATAAGATATCGAACTAATTTTAGAACAAATTTTGTACGGGCCATCTCTCTTTGGTGTAAATTTGGAAGTAATGCCTTGAGCTGATTTGCTAAGTACATATGTGCGTACCAATACGAGATCTCCTAATTGGAATTCAGAGACTGGCCTGTACTTTACATCGGCATATTTCTTGCTACGGTCTTGAGCATTCAATATTCTCTCGGACTTCTCTTATTGTCTCGGATATCCTGACCAAATAAGGAGTTATCTCGGGAACAAAATTCTATGACAGAGCTACAGATCTTAAATCGTTTTGAACATCATCGGGTGTACGCAATTCCCTGGCGAAGTTCAAGTAAGACGGGGTAAATCCAGTACTTTGTGTTATACTAGTATTCATGGCGAATCTTATCGTTGGTATTTTACTTGGCCAGTCAGAATGATCATGTCCGACCAGGATAGATAACTGGATTTTCATATCCCTATTTTTCCTTTCGACCGGATTTGCCTCTGGGTGATAAACAGGAGTAAGGCATTGTTCGATCCCAGGGCAATACGTAACACATTGCATAACAGCTCCTATGAACTGTGGGCCATTATCTGAAATACAGCGTCTCGGTGTCCCATAACGCAGAAAAACTTCGTTAATCAATGTAGTTGCACACGCCTCGGCTGTCGCTTGTTTAAGAGGGAAAATTTCTACCCAGTTCGTTGCAACGTTTATGACAATGAATATCCACTGATAACCTTCGGATATAGGTAATGGTCCAGATAAATCAATTGCTACCATCTCAAATCGTTGATTTACAGGTGGGATCTTCAAAAGTCCAGCAGATTTCATATTTGATGGCTTATACCGTTGACACTGAATACAGTCTTTTACATAATGTTTTATGTATTTGCTCATACCAGTCCAATAATATCTACTACGTATCCTTTGTAAAGTACGCTCATATTTATTGTGACCTGCTGTAGGTGCATCATGATGTTCTTTCATTATTCGAAGTCTTGCACATTCGGGTATGATTAGTTGTGCCTCTTCGGATTCTTCTTCAGGAACATATCTGTATAATACGCCATTTGTCATGATATAACCCCTAGAGGTCCAGTTTGGTAAATCGGAATGATTTGGAGTTTCAAAACAGTTGATTATCTTTTTTACTTCTGGGTCACTCAACAGTTCATCTCTTATTTCTTTAGAGCCATGGGAAGGCAAATCCACCTCAAATGCACATACGCCACTTTTCCTTCAGTGCAGAACGGTCGGGACAAAGTGTCTGCTATTACATTACTTTTCCCGAGGGTATACTGGGTATACTACATAAGGTTGTAAAGCAAGTGCCCATCTTGCAAGGCGACCCGTAGGTGACTTCAGCGTAATCAGCCAACGTAACGCTTGATGATCGGTTATAATCGTAACCTTAGCACTTTCGATATAACCTTTAAATTTTTCTGTTACTGTCCATTTTAGAGCCAATGCCTCTCGGGTTGTACTATAATTCCGTTCAGCATCAGTCAGCAATCTGCTCGCATATTCGATAGGTCTTTCATCAGGTCCTTCTCCCTGTAAAAGAGCTGCTCCGATTGCATACGAGCTAGCATCGGTCCTGATGCTAAATGGATAATTTTCATCGGCTTGCCTGAGGATGGGTGCTGATACTAAAGCTGATTTAAGCTTTTCAAATGCTATCTGCTATTCTTCTCCCCAGTTCCAATTTGCATTTTTCTTTGTAAGCTTAGTGAGTGGTCTGGCAACTTCGGAGAAATTTGGAACAAACCTGCGGAACCACGAACATGTTTGAATAAAACTGAGTAGGTGCTTGAGGGTTCTTAGCGGTGGCACATTCGCAATAGCCGATATTTTATCAGGATCCTCCTGAATTCCATCAAAGGTAATTAAGTGTCCTAAATATTTTACCTTAGCACAACAAAAAACATATTTTTCACGTTTTGCAAAAAGTTTCAATTTTCTCAGTCTTTTGAAAACATTGTCTAAATCACGTAGATGTTCAGCAAGGTCAGTAGAAAGTATAATTAGGTCATCGAGATACGCGAACGTCGTAATGTCTTTAAGTTCACTACGGAAACGATCCATTAGACGCTGAAACGTTGCACCAGAATTCTTCAGTCCAAATTTGAACCTAATTGTCCCGAAAGGAGTAGTAAATGCGGTTTTGTCTCTATCGGACTCACGTACGGCGACTTGCCAGTATCCTGATCTCAAATCCAATGTAATCATATATAAAGTGTTTCGCGAGGTGCAACAGTTCCTCAATACGCGGATAGGGTAGCTATCACCTGTAGTAATCAAATTGAGATGGCGATAGTCCACGCACACACGTACCGAACCATCTTTTTTAGGCACTAACACTACCGGGGCTGCCCACGGGGACTTGCATTCTTCAATGACATCTTCGTTTAACATCTCGTTTAATTTTTCTTCCATTATTGCCTTATTCTTCGTAGACATCTTATAAGGTGGGACGGCGACGGAAGCATGGTTACCAGTTTCGATTCTGTGTTCTGCAAAAGGTTTCCCCCTTGCGAAACCTATCCGAATTTTTGGCAATAAATTCGTTTACTTCTTCATCTGATCGAAGAGGAAGCGTGCTTATCAAGCTCATATTCAACGCTTCGTTTTGCTTCACCTCTTCAAGGCGCAAGTCGTAATAATCCGTCTCATTGGCGAAGTACCAAACTCGCTGTGGAATATGTAAAACCAATTGAGCATCTTCTAAGAAGTCTATTCCAAAAAGAGTGACATTGTCTCGCGAATCAGGGAAAATTATAAACGTCGTAGGAATCGTATGACCTACCAGTAGCACGTCGACCTTAGTTTTCAACACATTTCTCTATGTTGTCCATCAGCTAAAGTTACATGTAACATGGAATTCGTACAAGTCTAGTTCTTCTTTCGTAATACCCCTGTATAATATCCAGCAACGCTTTGTCTTGCCGCGGTATCGACGTATCCTGTTCCTTTAGTTCCGCAAATTTCAACATTTATTATGGGACGTTGTCTAAGGGTGAGGAAATCGTCGTCCGTGTTAATAGTACAAAATTCGGCTCTGGATTTCATTTTTCTTTGTTTTCCGTTTTTGTTTTACATTTTGGACAGTCCTTCCGGAAAAATCCAGAATTTCCGCATCCAAAACATATGACTTGGCGTATTTTTAGCAATCTTCGTTTCATTTTGGGAACTACTGGGAATTTCATTTGTTATGGGAGCAATAGTTTTCGAAGTGCTCTGTTCATTTTTGTTTTTCTGAAGTCGGCGACACTCTTCAACCAAATGTCCAAAATTTTTACAATATTTACAATTTTATTTTGGTCTATTTTTATTAATTTGATTCTCATTGGAATTTTTCGAAATAGCCGAAGAGGTCGAACATTCAAACATGTTTTTTTCAGCGGCCCGCGTTAAATCTAGAAGCTTTGAAAACGAAGTACATTTGTCCCGGGGTACTTCTTTTCTTATCCGCGATGATAATAAACCATAAACCATGTATATCTGTGTTTTCTGTGAGAGCATCACTGGGTAATTGAGCTATCAGCACAAGACATTGACAAACGAAAAGATCGGTGGGCGTATTGTCATTGTGTTCCAGCGAAAACAATTCTCTGTAGATGCGGTAAGGGGGATTCTTGGCAGCGTACGTATGCTTTAAAAGAGTTATCGCGTCTTTCCACGTTTTTACTGTACTTTTAACACCTTGCCACCATGTAGCTGCAAAGTCCGTTAACAAAATCGATAAGCCTTTCAACGCTAGTTCATCGGAAATGTTCATACACTATTTGAAAGTCTCTATAGCGTATATGAAAGTGTTCACATCAGAGTTATTTTTACCGTCGAAACGACTAGTACACTTCGCGAAGTTACCCTGTATATTTAATGTCGGCGCGGGAGTACTCGCACGAACTTCTTGTAAGATCGTTTGTGCATCGTTTGTAAAAGTCAAGAACTGTTCATTCGACATAGAAAACTGATTAATATTACCTTGAGTTTGGGGCTGGTCGTTACCTTCACCCTGTAGATCTTGGCTACCTGTACCTTGCGACGTTTCGGCCACTTGTTGCTGCAACTGTCTTGAAAAAGCACGTGTAATAAACCTTTTGGAATTCGTTTTGATTAACTGCACACGTTTGAAAATAAACACCAGCAGAACGTCTGCGAAAAGTTCTCGAAACTGCGAATTAAAACAGAAAATAACGTGGTAAAGATGTCTCTAATTTCAGTTCTGTAAACGCCAAATCGTAAATTGTGAGTTGGACTGATTCGTTTTTATTAGAGATGGGTAACTCAGTACTGCGTTGCGTTATTGCGCTGAAGCAATGGCCTGCGCCACTGCGCTGATACCAAAATTATTATTGCGTTAACGCAATTGAGTTATACCGACACCGCGACACCGCACGGCGCACCACACTTTTGAGTAAAACACGGAGTCATGCGCTGTACCCCGACAGACTAAGCCGAACGAAACACGTCATCACGTCAAAAGATTCAACTCTCTATTGGCTATTTGATATTGGCTTATTGGCTATAAGAATTTGAGAAGAAAAGAACACATTATAATATGTATATCCGATCTACCGAAATAATGTTAAAACGTTATATACGTAATACCTTTGAAAATAATATTATAGGACGAAAAATAGCGTGACGTATGAAATAACATGACTATTATTATGATAAAATGGAATATATACTTGGGGGTTGGGGGGATTGTCATCATATGTTTGTCACTGTCTCCGTGTTGTGTAAAATATAGTATAGTTTCAATTTAAGGACTCGATGGCTCGGTGTAATTATAATGAAGCCAGTACGAGGGGGGTAGACGACGCCTGCGTTATTTAAAATTTGTAATTACAGTTATGTGAAAAATTATGCATTTTAATTTTTAACTTGTATTGAAAAACAGAAACAAAATATTGATCCTTTTATACAAAAATAATTAACTAGAACCTTCTTTGGTTCAGAATAAAATTTAAAACACAGAATCATAACAAAAAAAATAAGTAATTCTCAAAATACTAACTATAAAAAAGATAACAAATAAAAATTATGTAAAAATATAAGTTATTGTAGTAATGCTCTAGTTGTTGAAGATGTTTATTATAAACCCGTTGAATTTTCCGTAGTGAAACCATTGAAGCATAATAGTCTAAGTAGATACAACTTTAGAAAAGCTAATTATGAAGTAGTCAATGAATACTTTCGCAGTTTGCACTGGTATACATTCTATTAGTACAGATAGTTACATTATTGTTATTTATTGTTATGTATTGTATTTTATTGGTGTATTTATACTGTATCTATACTGTAATATGTATGTGGGTGTATGCATATGTATGTGTGTATATATGTTCGGTTTGGTTGTTAATCAATTATATTTAGTGAATATTAAATGTTCACTAAATAAATAAATAAATAAATAAATAAATAAATAAATAAATAAATAAATAAATAAATAAATAAACCCAACTAATAGGAAATAGGTTAGAATATGCCGCAAAAAGTAATAATAACCTAATAATAAACTAATGTTCAAAGAACATTAATACAAAGGAAAATTTGCATGTAAATTGAAAGCAGAAACCAGTCATTACATTTTATTTTTCTCTGCCACATTCAAAGCAACATGATAAAGATAATTTCTACAAATATGAAATATAATTTTACACAGTTAATAGCCACGTTTACTATGTAAATTACATCGTTTGTGAAATTAACTACAGCAATTAAATTATATAATGCGTGTCAAATAAATTAGATGCATGGTGATATTAATTAGCCCCATATTGTGCAGTATAGTGCATGTCGAGAAAACTATACGTTTACGTTGAAACTAGAAAATATTAACTATTCTAGAATCTTGTTAAATTTTTTGAATAATGTGACATGTGTATACATATTTATTATTCATTATTGTTATAGCATACATAAAATACAAATTGCATTAATCTATAATAGTACAAATATATAATTTCAGCATGAGATAGACTAATCANTTAGTTTTGTTAGTAGAAGTAGAAACATAAGTAATTAATAAAACTACTGAATAAATAATAAATGTTAATGATGATTGTTAAGTATAATAGCATGTTTATATTTTGCATTGCAATACCAAAATTATGACTATTTTAAGTTTTAGAAATTTCTCGAGAATTCGAGAATTCCCGGGAATTCCGAGAAATCAGAAACCCTACGCACAAGTGTGCGCTCGAGTTAGTGTATCAACGCAGGAAATTTTGATGCGTTACCCATCTCTAGTTTTTATACGCGCGGGACCTCCAATAAGTCGTAAGTAATTTGTGTGGACACCTGCACTGATTTGCGACTCGTATCGACAAACGTAAACAAGCCTCGTTTTCACACAAAGTTCCTTTGTCTAACGACTAAGGTCGCTCGAAAACAGCGTAGATAATTCGGAAACAGTAAAAAAAACAATTGTTAAACACTTTACTGCAGGAATTCACTCGAAAAACAATCTTCGTATGAAAATCGGCCACGGGTTG
The DNA here is from genome assembly GCF_000390285.2 of Anoplophora glabripennis. Taxonomy (NCBI): domain Eukaryota; kingdom Metazoa; phylum Arthropoda; class Insecta; order Coleoptera; family Cerambycidae; genus Anoplophora; species Anoplophora glabripennis. Next base: position 13,841 of record NW_019418022.1, on the reverse strand, counting down.
GACGTCAATCTTTTGTAACGTGGTTGTTACTTTCTGGTGAGGTGGGGTACGATTTTCGAGAAAGTATTGTTCTACACCTCCTGCATTCACTGAAATAACTTTATTACCAAACACCCAACTTACTGGTTACATGAAGGAGTATACAAAAATATAAAATATATAATACGAGGTTTAAAATTCTGTAATGTATGTGTATCATTTAGAATAGCACGAGACTAACTGGTAACTGTCTCCGCGCTCGCCCTCAGTGTTGCCTCGTGGCGACATCTAGCGTCATTTTCTGTTACAAATTTATTTTAAGTTTCAGTTTGTTGTAAACTAACATTTAAAAAAGTAAATCAAAATAAACAGATTATGGTTATTAATTATCTATTATTAACTAATTTTAAATGTTGTAAACTACTGCAGTACCATTACTAAAATAAACAATTGTTGAATGTACTGAATTGTTGATGGTCATGAATGCTTAATAAAAGTGATAAAAACACAAATATTAGGAAACAGACTCGGAGACATACATAACACAACAGCTGCACAATTAAATAAATGTGCAAACGCGAAATACTACAGTAGATACTGAAATTGTCCCCCATTTCTTTCTATGCAACTTTATTTTTCTCGAAAATGGTACATCCTACCGAATTTTGACAAGTATACCTTTTTTGTAGTAGGTATGCTTTAGAGTTTACAGAACCGTTTAGAAATGTAATAAATTATTGTTTTTTAGTTAATAAAATGTTTTACAATTTAACTGCTTCATGTGATATGTAAGAAGTTAAAATTATAGTCTTAAATGCAAATACTGTTGGTAGCTAAATGTCAAAAAAAAATGCAACTTCATTTTAGTGCATTATTCCTTTTTTGTAGTATCCATTAGAGTTTACAGAACCGTTTAGAAATGTAATAAATTTCGACTTTTAACATATTTTTTCTTCGATTATACCCCTTCAATTACCTGTATCGGCAACACTGCTTTTAAGAAACAAACTGTTTGCACATTATTCTTAACGCATAGTTGACGTTTACTCGTGTACAAATTTTGACATTTTTGTCTTTAGCCGATTTTTAGATAATTAAGGAAAACCATTTCTAGAGTAACAACTTTAACACACATTTCGAAAACAAAGTGTCTAAGAAAAAAACTTTACATGAACTACCCCTATTATTTTTCCATGAGGAACTTGCACACAAGTTTTTTTGAAACATGAACGGGACGCTCTGTATACAGGCTGTTAACAAAATTCGCTTCTCACTACAGGGATCTCGGAAACGGTAAGAGGTACAAAGTAGCTTAAATGGGGGCAAAGTCCGTAATCAGGGGACCAACATAAGGCCTCTAAAAAAATCAAGTCTAACATGATTATTAGTTTTTGAAATATTTGAAAAAATAACGAAATTTTGGAAATCCGTTTTTGTTTCATTTCAGCCTTGTTTGAAGTGATATTGAAAAAAGAAGGACACTTTTTGCCCTCTATAATGGCATAATCAATTTTAGTATGTAACGTTTCGTCTCTCCAGGACCATCATCAACTTCATTTTTTAAATACGACTGGAAATTTTATTACATTTTTTGCAAGCCTTCATGACCCCCAATACTGCCCCAGCCCGAACCAGATTCAGAAATTTTGTCTCGAAAAATTCATCTTCAGTGTATTCGTTCTAACATCTAAATTTTTTATTTAGATTTCTTTGTTTATTGAATTATCGTACACTGTAAGTGTCGTTAGACCCTGTGAAATCAATCTAGTTATTTAAACTGTTACCACCACGCATTAAAATAAAATATTAGTTTCCCACACAGCACAGTGACATTCGTAGGATGTACTGAGGATAACTTTTCAGGATATATAGGATATCCTCGGATAGGTACACAATCACCTCAGGATGTACCAGGGATATCCAAATGGAACCTCCCCGGCTTTGCGTGTGACGTCCTGAGGACATCCGCCAGGCTATATACAGGACATTGTCAGGTTATCAGTGGACCATATGAGGACAACGTAGGCTTTACTGTTGATGTCCTCAGGACATTAGCTGGGCTATATACAGCACATTTTTAGTACTTATTGGGCTAATAAAAAAAATTACAGGGTGGTATTAAATATTTCTATAGATCAAATACGTACCTAATTTCCAAAACATTTGCTTGCCATTTCCACTCCATCTAATATTTTTTATTAAAAAAAAAATTGACAAGAAAATGAAAAGGGAAATCTGATCATTTATCTATTCGGTTATAATACGAGATTTGATTTCTTTGAATACCACTGGAATAAAAATTAACAATACAATATTTTGGATCTGTCGATTAGATTCGTCATAAATACGTAAAGGGTAGTTTTAAAATTCTCTTTTCATGAGATTTAAAGACATTTTACATTTTTCTGCAAGAAGTATTCCATCGTTGATACACGTATGTATTTTTTAAACATTTTACTCACCCACTTACTAAAATCTGACGAGAAAATTCTGTAACATAGCCACCGGCAGATATTTTTCTGTTTAAGACAACAACTACTACAGACAAGACTACATACAAGTTTTCAGAAACATCTCCAAATTATTTAGATATACACATCAACGGTTCATATTATTCATAAAACTGGTTTGAGGCATTTTTTTAAACTGGAACAAATAAGACCTAAAGTACTTCATGAGAATAAAATATAAACTTTAATAGCACTTATTTTTAAACTGAGTTCTTGAATAAAAAAATAAAATTGAACTGAATTTTTTTATTCATTGCACATTATAAATATAAACTTAAAAAGCAAATTTCACATGTACTTATATATATATATATATACAACTCTTTCTATGATACATATAACCAACTTTTTTATTACAGAATATAAACAAAGTTATATACACAACTAAGTTATTATTTGTATTATATGTATAACTATTCCTTATGTGCTGTTGATCTGGTCTCTTTTTATAGTCTCTCATTTGCATGCCGCGACATGTTTTAATGCCCTCCCCATTATCTTTTTCTGGGCAATTTTTTGTGCAATGTGCTTGTGAAATTCCAGCTGTAAATTTGTAGAAAAAGTATGTTAATAATACATTTACATTGTAGACGAGTGACAAAACAAAAATTTTCATTAAATACATTTAACGAGACTATTCTAATTTCATGAACTATGGATTATAATCTGTTGATATTAAATTTAATTCTAATATTCTAATAGATAATACGTAATTCTGCCTACGATTTATAATGTAATCCTTATAACTCACAATGTTGGTACAAATATTACAGACAGAGAACTATAATAAATTAATTAAATTTATGGGATACAATCCTTTGTCAGAACACCTATATACAACACATTCAAAACTAAAAATTATAGATTTGAACATATTATGTAGATTTGGTGATACCACTTATACACATCTATTACAAATAGTGATAAAAACTATTCTAATTTTTGAATGGTATTAGGCTCTATATAAAAAATATTTGAAAACATGTTTTTTTAATGCGTTCTTTAGGCATTACCCAGACAGCACCATATATTCTGAGAATATTCTCTAAACCTTTTAAAAAGATGATGTATATTCTGAATAAATCTATAATATTCATAGAATATTAAGATGCTTATAAAATATTCGTAGAAGATCCTTTTTTAAATATACATATGATATTATCCATAGATATGCTAATAATAATATCTCAGGAATATTCTTCAACTAATATTCCTAATACATTCTCAATATAGGATATACGCGTAGTTTAAAAAAACTGTAATTTTTATTTAATAGGCAATAAAACTGAATACCTATTCTAATTTAACAATTTGGGGGCCCTATTTAAATCGAATTTGCGCTTATTCCAATTTTATGCAAAAAGTTGAAAATTAATCAAAATATTATGTTGTTAATGTTGGTAGTACCTGTCGTATGTTTTGTATTTGTATTTTGTACTTGCCAGTTGGTAACTCATTGCAGTTGGTTAGCAATGTTAGGTTAACATTGTTCTTGTCCATCAATACAATATATTATAATTTGTACCAAGTACAATTTAATCATTATTAAAGTGTTTTGTATTTTGCACAAAGCAGGTTTAATGCTTTGTGGGGTTTGGTATGCTTAAGATTGATTAGAATTAGAAACTGTGACAAAATGGCAGAAAGAAGAAAGGGGACCATATAAACTACAAAGTAACTTTTCTTTAAGGCTATACTATTATTTGTTTAAATTAACGAAATGACAAGAAAACGAAATAAATTGTGGTATGTATTGGCAGTTTCATAGAGATTAATGAAGTTACAACAAAACTACCTTCATAAAGTTCATTGGAAAAGAACTCATCTAGTGGAAGTGTCACGAAGCCTAAATCTTTGCAAAATTCCGTCCTAGAACTATCTTATAAAACCCAGAAATACATTAGGTATAGTCCTAGTAACACTGAGATTGATACGTTATTTGCTGAGATCTTAGTCAATCTCTCAGGTATATAGAACTGACTATAGTTATATAGCTTGGGCCAATCACTTCTTGTTTTCATTTTTTACACTTCTAACGTTTATTGTGGTGGAGAAAATAGGAATACATTTTCTACTAAAAGTTAAAGAAGCACGTTCAGTTGAAAATAGTAACGATATCAAAAATTTAAAATCAAAGTGGAACCGTTTTATCTAAAAAGGTTCTTATGAATATTATTAGTTCAAATTTTTTTCACATATTGACATACAGTCCAGCAAAAAGAAAATGCAAAAATATATATTTTTGTTTCAGAATTGGTAACCGAGAAGAAATAGACTGAGAGAGATGCCAGAAATTATTATTATTAGTGAAAAAAATAAAATAAAATAAATAGTTAACCAATTTATTATTAAGAGTAGTTATTACCCTCGTCCCATATTTTATATTTTTAGCCATGAATATTAGTCTAATTAAATGGGCCTTTAAATCGCAATTTTGATCAACTTGCCTGAATTTTTTTATATAAGTTAGTTTAAGGTATATAATCCCACACAGCACCAGTCATCCATAGGATATCCAAATATGATCCTTAGTATCCCAAAAAAGGATTGCAAATTTAGGATAACCACTGGAGCTCCTTTGGTTATCTTTAAGTCCATTTAGGAACCTGAAGTGAATTATGCATTGTACCGACTACATGGATATCCATGGGATGACTTTCAGGGATATAAATGTCATTAATATCCTATATAAGATCTATTTGCGGATGATCATAGGATATCCTTTAGGCTAGCCATAGGTCAACCTAATTGGTTAGACATTGGTAATTAACCGTAACATTAAAATGTTTGATGTCTCTATCCCGGAAAGTGTTTTTCAAATTTGTCACTAGGTAGCGTAAAACAAAAAAATACGAAATGTAAAATTGATCAAATCTAAAATATTGGCGTGGAGATTTTATAGCTAATCTCAATAATTTTGTATGCTGATTGTTAATTAGGTAAGATTAATTGAGGTCAGATAAATAAAACACTCCTATATAATATCCTAGACAACAAATAGTTTTTTTTAATCTTTCTTATTTTTTTATTTCCTATACCTATATTTCATCTGTGATTCCGTAAAACCAATGACCAATGTAATGTAACGTCTAGGCTTAAATTTGCATATTATCTAAGGCTGTATTTAGCGAATAGTCGGACCGGTCAAAGTCGTTCAGCGAACAAATATTTCGTTTTTCAACCCAATCAGCTGATTGGGAATATTGGGCAGGTTTTAATAGTTAATACAGGCCCGTTCAGCGAATTGTGTGCGAGTTTGTAAAGAAGTTTGACCGAACTAGTTCGACTCATAGATTAAATACAAACGACCATTCGCTGAACACAGCCTAAATCTCTACTTTACCTTCAGCAACGTTGCCAAAGTAAATCATACTAATAAATTGAAATCTATTAGTGCATTCTGCATTGGCATTCATATGTAAAAAATCATAGTCTTTATTTTATGAAATTATAATCCAAATTAAAGAAGGTATACATTCACTTTTCGTGAAATAAAATAAAACTAATATTTAATACTATTAGTTACAGTGGCTACCGTAGGAGAACAAACTTGACAATGCAGCTTTGTTTGCAAACCGGCGCGGCCGGAGAAATTCAAGGTCGAGTCGTAATGGCTTGTACTGTAATGGCGTCATGTAGTCAGCGTCTTTAAAATAATGTATGTAGTAGTATTACATATTATGTTTAAACTAAAATATCCAGAGACATATTTGTGATCTGTGTTTTAAAGTGTGTTTAAAGTAAGCAGGTTGAGGGAGCGTTTATCATCCTCGTATAATCATATTTTGTGTCGTAAGTGTACTTATAATTATTGGATGGTATTTATATTATATTGTGGTGTGCTAGTGAGAACTAGTGTTTTAATTGTATAGACTAGAAGTACTCCAAATACGAAAATCGGTAAGTTCCTAAAGTTATTCGAAAATGCCTAAAATTTGTAAAAGCCTTGGTAAAAGCAGGAAAGCCACTTTCTACAGGAACATTAAAAAAGACATTGACAATTTTTTTGCTTGTGCTGCTGCTAACTCATCAAATATGACTGGCACTAAAGTCCATCAATCCAACGAAATTATGTCTAGTTCACCTGTGATTTGTAGTTCACCTCTTATCGAGGTTGAAAACAACTGCTGTGTCGAAGATATAAGCCAGAAACAAGATCCATATAACGTTTCATGTGAAAAATATTCTACGACACGGCAGGATCAGGGTTCTCTAACGACAAGAGAACCATCCTCTCCATCTTCCGAGGAACCAACATATCAATACTATGATTCGTTCTCCATATATTCAGATTGTGATGAAGAAAATAACATATCAGATAATATTCCAGAAGAACCTACTACTCTAGATTTGCTTTCAGATTTAAGAGAATGGGCAGTAACACACAAAATACCTTTAACTTCTGTCAGTAAACTCTTGAAACTTTTGAAAACTCATTTTCCTAATCAAAATATTCCCTTGGATGCCAGAACACTTCTTAAAACACCTCGTGAAGTTATTACAAAATCTGTGGCTTCTGGCTCATATATTTATTTTGGTCTTGAAAAGAAAGTTACTTTACTGCTGGAGAATTCTATTTATAACAAAGAAGACATTGAAGTTTGTCAAATTATTGTTAATATTGATGGCCTTCCTATAAGTAAAAGTTCAGGCAGTCAATTATATCCCATTTTAATTTCATTATTTCCAAATAATTGTAATATTGTAACAGCTGTTGGAGTTTATCACGGTTATGATAAACCAACAGATGTCAATAACTTCCTTGAAGATTTTGTACAAGAAGCAGTCAATTTAACTAATCACGGCATACGTTTTAAAACTAAGATTATTAAGTTTGAAATTAAAGCTTTTGTGTGTGATGCTCCAGCAAAAAGTTTTATACGTTGTACAAAAGGTCATACAGGATATTTTTCCTGCTCAAAATGTTGCACTGAAGGGGACTATATTAACAACAAAGTTTGCTTTCCAGATCTCAATTTTGTTGAAAGACTGGATGAAGATTTCACCTCACAAAAATATGAAGAGCATCATACTGGCACAAGCATATTAACCACTATTCCTAATTTGGGAATGGTGAGCTGTTTTCCTTTGGATTATATGCATTTGATATGCTTGGGAGTTGTCAAGAAATTAATCTTAAATTTGTGGTGCTCTGGTAAACCACCATATAAATTACCTGCCCTAAAAGTAAATTTAATTTCTCATCGTTTATTAGAACAAAGTAAAAATATACCAAAAGAATTTTGTCGAAAACCTCGATCATTATGTGAATTGAAACGATGGAAAGCTACAGAATTGAGGCAATTTCTGTTTTATACTGGACCAGTTGTTTTGAAATCTGTTTTAGAAAATAAATATTATGTTAATTTTTTGGCATTATTCATAGCTTCTTCAATCTTAATATGTCCAAGTTTATGTAGCAATCAAAATTTAGAATATGCACATTCTTTGTTAATATATTTTGTTAAATCGTTTTCTCTGTGTTTACTTAGTTTTAAAATCTATAAAATAATTATTAATTAAAATAGTAAGCTGTATGTAACTAGGAAACACTGTCTGTCAATAATATAAATAAAAATAATAAATGTCTCGATAATTTGAATTTTGAACTATTTAATACAAGAACTCGATAAGAACCCAACAAATATACAGTCCACTCACAAAACAATAAGAACACTCTGCTTTATGGAAAAGAATTTTTATCCCACAATGTACATAATCTGTTGCATATAGTTAATGATGTAAAAAAATTTGGAAGTATGGATTCCTTCAGAGCTTTTCCTTTTGAGAATTATTTACAGTCTATTAAAAAACTTATAAGAAAATCTGAGAAACCTGCACAGCAAATTGCAAATAGATTAAATGAGAAAGACAGTATTACCTTCAAGAAAAAAATAAATATGTGCCGAAAGAACATTATAGTGGTCCTTTATTGCCAAACACTTATTCTCCACAGTATTGTGAACTGGAACTCCCAAATTTTACTTTAAAATGTAAACCACCCGATAACTGTTGTGGGCTTAGAGATGGTTCTATTATTTTAATTAATAATTTTGCATCTGATAAAGATAATAATGCTATAATTATTGGAAGAAAATTTGAAACAAAAAGTGATTATTTTACTGTACCTTGTTCATCTTCAATTGTAGGAGTATACGAAGTTAGCAATTTGAATGAGCATTTAAATTATTGGTCATTGTCTGAACTTTCTGTTAAATATGTTAAATTATCAGGTAGATATTCTGTTGTAATACCACTTAGACATATTGAAATTTAATAGTAGGTATACCTATTAGCATTACTTAGTTATAGAAAATCAAATAGAGTTAGACATTTTGAATTAATTGTATGGATTAAATATAGTATGTATTACCATTACATCCTGTAAAAATGTATATTACTTTTAGTATTAGTTCTAGAAATATATTGAATTGCAGATAACTATCGTAAATATGTGGGTAGTGGTAGAATTTGTAGAGGAAACATTGGTGGAAGCAATACCAAATCTATGGGTAATTGAACATAATTTGGTTAGTTGGCCAGGGCAGGGCCCGAGAACTTATACTTGAAAAAATGGGGAAACTCTGGGAACCACGTGACTTGAGATGGATATACAAGTTGGGGAAAGAGTCTATAGATGTCGCCACAAAGATTTTGTAGAATAAATTTTGACAATTGCAATTATGAATCATTTCATGTCATTCTTGTTCATGTTTATTGTTTATTGTTGGTTAGGTTTGGCGAGTGTTGGTGTGTGTTTTATTTGTGTTTTTAGTGTGTTTTATTAGATATTTCATTCACATTTATTTATATAACATAATAATGTCTGATCATCATATAATCACATTTTTTTATTAATAAAAAAATGTGATTATATGATGATCAGACATTATTATGTTATATAAATAAATGTGAATGAAATATCTAATAAAACACACTAAAAACACAAATAAAACACACACCAACACTCGCCAAACCTAACCAACAATAAACA
>NW_019418022.1:0-421 GCF_000390285.2 Anoplophora glabripennis | reverse complement strand
TTGTCTTATTTAAATATCATATATATATATAAAACATTTGTATCAGGCATTTCAAATAAAAACTTTGCAGGGAATTTTGGTTCTTAATGGTCCACATTGCATTTCTAACATATTGTAACATTTCATGTACTTTGATATAGGTATTCAATTTTCTTCTCTAATTGAGATTGGTTTTAGTTACTACAACTACAACTAATGACAGTGAAACTACTTCATCTAGTGGAAGTCTAAAGGAGGTTGATCCAACAGATGATTTAATTGGTAAGTCAACAAGTGTTTGCAGAAGTAATAGTTAGTCCTATATTAATTAACGTGCATACTGAAATATAGATGTGATGTTTAATGATTTTTTCTAAAGCTTTAGATAATTAAATTAAACAAGTTAAATCTGTTTAAACACAAAAGGTTGTACATTTAATTA
>NW_019418021.1:23876-26244 GCF_000390285.2 Anoplophora glabripennis | reverse complement strand
ATTTTTTTTTGTTTTGCCGGTGATCTCATTACTTTTCTGCTGCTAGTGAAAATATCTTCTTCTCTAATTCTTTTCTTTTTTCCTTCATCCGCACTGCTGAAGTCTTCACTCTCCATGTTTTTATTTATTTATCTATTTATTACCGAGTATCGTAAAGAGCTGTCTCACCTCAACGGTTCGGAAGAACTTCGCTCTTACTTATCTTAAATTCTCCGTCGTTTTTTACACTCTGGCAACACCGCGCCGAACTCTAACGCTGTTCTCTATATGAAATATACGAATTTAATTATTTATGCATGTAATATAAATTACAAGAATATGTAGGAATAAATAAAGTATACTTTGTTGCTATTGTCAATATTATGCTCTGATCATATTCATCGTTGCTTTGTCGAGACCTCATCACACACCAACAGAATTTTTCTTTAGATTATACATGACAGGATGCTCATTTTCTAGTATAATTTCATCGTTATCGTAACTTAATTGCTCTTGATTTACTTGCTGTTCCTGTTGTTGTTGTAACTGTTGCTCTTGTAGCTGCTACACCTGTTGTTGCTAGTGTACCGGATGCTTTTGCTGTTGATGCTGCTGCAAGATATATAAAGAAATAATGCATCATTCAATTATACAATATGTTCACTTATGAAATCTTTCTAATTAAAAATTTCTCTACCTTATTGAGAATCAAAGAAGCTGCTTCCAACTTCCGAATTATTCGACCTTTTGCCATAATATTAACCCACTATTCGGTCAAGTTGTAATATAGATATGCTGGACATTATTAGATTGAAAATGCAGATCACAAACGTACTGTTTTATTTTAAATCTATTGACAGTCATTCACTTTCACATAACCTTTGCTTACTTCACTTGTATGTATTATGCTACATTCACTTGGGACATATGGAACACTAGCGCCACCCCAACTTCTGCAATTTCTTGGACAAATTTTGTCAATTTTCCCGTATGAGTTCGTGCTCCTTATCTAGTCTCCCTGGGCGTTTGGATGGCGATTACTATTATTATTTTTAAGATATGTGACAGCAAAATGACCTACTCTGTTACATAAGTAACATCGCGGTCTCCCATCATTTGTTCTTGTGTTAGGCGGGTTAAAATTAATATTTTTTGTTGTTTCAGTTGCTTGCCCAACATCATTTCCATTACCATTGAAGTAGGGTCTTGTATTTTGAAAACCTCTTCTTATGTTGTTTTGCCTCCTATTTTACTGATAATATTGACCATTATAATTTCTGTTTCTTTGTACTGGTACACCAAAATTTCTTCTATTTTGATTTGGGACCTCCGGGGGGAAATTTCTTCTTTCTTGCGTACATACATGATTACAGCTGTGGCTAGGTCCTTCTTGTGAAATAGCGATATTTTGCATTGTAGAAGTTAAATTTTCTACATCAGATATATCGTCCAACTTATTTATTATTTCCCTAAATTTATCCCATGTAGGGTTGTCATCGAGAACAAGTCGAAAACTTTTATAAATATCTGTCGTCGTTTGCGACCGGGGTAGTGGTTTTGGATAAGGTCGTGCAGCTATGCAGCTTAGGAAGCACTTTGCTAAGGTGGCCCTTAGGCTAGCGCGGGAGGGGAGAGTTGGATAAGGAAGGTAGGGGGGAATGTGTGTGTGTGTGTATGTCGTCGTTTTCGTCTCTTGATCCTGGCGGTCCTGAAACAGACAGAAAAATTTCGACTCACCCTGCGTCCAGGAGTTGATGTCTAGGCCGCCTGCGTCTGCCGGCAGCCTCTTCGGGTCGGTAGTCCACCGCGTTCCGGATCAGCGGGTTGCTGTGGATCTCGGCGCGCTCGAAAAGCTTTCTCGCGCGCTCTCTGATCGCTTCCAGGGCTGAGGTGAATCCCAGATCCCGGCGAATGTCGCTGTTGCGGACGAACCAAGGGGCCCCCGTCGCGCAACGGAGGGCGATATTCTCGACGGCTTGCACCCGGGCTAGGTGCGTCTTCGCTGCGTGTCCCCACGCGGTTCCAGCGTATGTCAGCTGTGGCTGCAGTACTGCTCTGATGAGGGTTAGCTTATTCCGCAGGCAGAGACGGCTGTCCCTGCACAGAAGCGGATAAAGCTTCGCCCTCACCATCTTCGCTTTGCGCGTCACTGCTTCGACGTGCGGCTTCCACGTCAGCGTGCGATCCAGGGTTACCCCTAGGTACTTGACGGTGGTCGCCCACTGGATGTCTTCTCCGTTGAACTTCACGTGTCCCTGGGGGCGCGTTTGGTACCTACGAGAAAACATAATACCTGTGCTTTTCTCCGGGTTGATCGCCACCTTCCACCTGTTGCACCAGTCCTCTAGTTGGCTTACAGCTCTTTGGAGGTACCTCTTCGCCATATCGG
>NW_019418021.1:10599-22598 GCF_000390285.2 Anoplophora glabripennis | reverse complement strand
CGCAAATGCGGCCGGTGTAGGCGCTTTGTGGGACCTCCTTTTGTCCTGGCTGGGCCCCGCCGGCTAGGGCCCTTTCTTCTGGCGCTCTTCTTGCTTCGCCGGCTCTCTGTGTTAACCCCCGGGGGTGGTGTCATGTTTATGTGTGGTATGATTGGGTAGGGTAGTGCGGCTATGCAACCTGGGATGCGCTTTGCTAAGGTGGCCCTTAGGCTAGCGTGGGAGGAGGGGTAAGGAGGGTATGGGGGTGTGTGTATGTGTGTGTGTCGTTGTCTTTGTTTCTTAATCCTGGCGGTTTCTGAAACAGAAAAGGTTAGCGGCCAAGGGGGGGGGATGTCTGGGGTGGTCACCCAAGGTCAAAAAGTTGGTGTCTAGGTCTTTTGTGTTTGTCGGTCATGTCGGGTACGTAGTCAACGGCTTGCCTGAGGAGGGGATTGTCATGTCTAGCGGNCCGCCGTGGCTGACCCAATTTAAGTTTACCGCCCGGTCGGTGGTCCGGTGATTTCGCAATCGCCTAGTCGTCGAACTGTCTTTTTTGTTTAGTCATAAATTTTTAATATGAAATAATGCCAAAGAATTAATTGTATAAATGCGCGAATGAAATAATTGAAATTTACTGTTAAAATAATTATTAATTTTCTTTGAATTTGACAATATGTAATTCCAACATGATTTATTTCACTCATTAACATATAGCAGCATTTATGCCACCTTTTACCGTTCCGTTAGTATACCCTGAGTATATGCTTTATAAACAATAGGTATTCTATTTATTGTTTTTCTTAATGTATGTAACAACTATATTTAATGTTTAGTAACATTATTCCGCTAATACATTGTCCATTGTTTCCGCCGGTAACATCATTGCGCTCGTATATTCTCTGCCTACTTCCGCAGTCAACATTATTCTGGAATATTGTCCGCTATCCGCTATTGTTCCTAGTAACAACATTCCGCTAATATATTGTTTACATTGTATACATCCCGTTGGTAAATTTTGACTGCTAACCGTTACTTCCACCGTTAATATTCCGCTAATACATTTCTACTTTTTATAATTAATATTTTATTTATTATATTGCTATTGTTTCTATTTGCACTTAAATTACCGAAAATCACCCCTTATAGCCTTACCCAACCCACCACCATAAAAAATCATTATTACCCATATATTTCCTCGTGTCCGCTAGTATACTTTTGTCCGTTAACTACTGTTTCCATTTGTTATAACGCCGTTTCTGATTTCTTTTGTCCGTAAACACTAGCCGCTATATTCGTCGGCAATATCGGTGTTTTCCATTTATTCAATCTCTAAATGTAAAAATCATTGTCGTATCCTATAACATGTTACCCGTTACTTCCGCTAGTGATATACATGTTTTCGATTTATTTTGCCTCTAAACGCAAAGAACTTTTGTTCTAGTAGTATATTGTGTATTCTGCAATAATATATGCTGGTATCCGCTACTTCGGTAACATCATTCCGTTTATATTTTTTCCGCTAAACGCTGCTTCCGCTGCTAACATAGTTCTCTTAACATATCTACTATTTCCGCAAGTAAAATCATTTCGTTAATATAATGCCCAATAACCGCTATTTCATTTAATTATTATTACGTATATACATCTTCGTTCGTGTCCGCTAGTATACTGTTGTCCATTAGTCGTAGCTTCCATTAATAATACTAATGTTTCCGATTTGTTTTGTCCGTTTTGTCAACTAACCGCTATTTCCGCCGGTACCATACCGCTAATACATTGTTGTCCGCTAACCGCTACTTCTACCAATATTATTCTGCTAGTATATTGTTCGTTAAGCGCAATTTTAGCCGGTAATATCCGTATTTCCGATTCATTTTATCTATAGCCGCAAAGATTTTTGTCGGTCCGCTAGTATATTGTTGCTATTTTTGTCCGCTAATAATTATGCTTAGCTCAATTTCTGCTGTTAACATTACTCCGCTAGTATGTTGTACACCGAGTTGTACACTAACCGTTATTTCCGCCGACATAATTATTACGCACATACTTCTTCGTGCCCGCTGATATATTCCTGTCCGTTAGCCGCAATTTCCCTCGTAACATCAATGGTTCCGATTTGTTATCCGTTAACGCAAATTTTATTGTCCGCCGACCGCTACATTTCTTGGTATATCGATATTTTTTATAATTAAACGAAAATACTTTTATCACATTCTATAATATATTAACCGCTAACCGCTACTTCCGCTAGCAATATCTATATTTCCAATTTATTTTATCTCTAAAGGCGCTTTGTCGTACTGCTTGTATATATTATATATTGTTTCCATTTGTAATTTGTATTACCGAAGGCCTCCTCTCACCCCTTATAGTCTTACCCAACCACCATATAATAACGAAATAATTATTACGCATACACTTCGTGCCCGCTGTCCGTTAGCCGCAATTTCCCTCGTAACATCAATGGTTCCGATTTTTTATCCGTTAACGCAAATTTTATTGTCCGCCGACCGCTACATTTCTTGGTATATCGATATTTTTTATATTAAACGAAAATACTTTTATCACATTCTATAATATATTAACCGCTAACCGCTACTTCCGCTAGCAATATCTATATTTCCAATTTATTTTATCTCTAAAGGCGCTTTGTCGTACTGCTTGTATATATTATATATTGTTTTTATTTGTAATTTGTATTACCGAAGGCCTCCTCTCGCCCCTTATAGCCTTACCCAACCACCATATAATAAGGAAATAATTATTGCGCACGTACTTGTTCGTGCCCGCTAGTATATTCGCGTCCGCTAGCCGTATCTTCCGGCGCAACATCAATGTTTCCCATTTTTTGTCCTTAAACGCAAATATTATTGAATCACATCACTCAGTATGTCAATGTTTCCTATTTTTTATTTTTAAATGAAAATAATACCTATTCTATAATACAATTAATACATTATCCGTTAATTCGTACTTCCACTGACAATATCCATATTTCCAATTATTTTCTTTCTAAAGGCTCTTTGTCGTTCTACTTGTATATTCTTGTCAATATTATTTTGGTAGTATATTAGTTTTTTTCTATGCTATAATAATAAAATTCTATTTAAATAGGTACTACAGCAGGGATGGGCAAGTAGACAATCGCCATGTAGAAAATACAATTGTCTACCCGTAGACAATGACCTAGATGTAGACATAATTTGTGTCGACAATGTCAACAATGTAGACAATGTCAACAATTAATAAAGGTATATAATTAAATAAAATATTACTTTATTGTTTAAAACATCTTTAAAACTATGGTGTAAGTATAACAAAATAAAAATTAACGTTATAAATTGCTGATTGACAGAATAACAGAAAATTAACATTTTACTAAAAATATTTTAAATTTTTTTCACTTTTATGTCTATCATTTATCACTACCCTTCATTTATATATAATCAACAAATTTAGAGACCTGAAAGGTCTTTTATTTTAAGTAAATAGTACATATGAATTAGTTTTTTGGAGCGTTCAAAAGTTAGTCTATCTATTTCTAACAGCTGTATGAATATAACTCCAGTTTGAAAAAAAAATTCAATTTGCGCAGACGACGTAGGTATTTATAAAAGTCTAATCGCCAATGTCGATAAATTAGGATGTATAAGTTTGCCATTCTCTAGAATATTAAGGGCTTTTTTATGTCTTTTTGGAGCATTTTCACATATTAAACATTTTGCGGCATATTTTCTGATGAATTTTACTAATTCGAATCGTAGCCGGCCAAAATCGGAATTGATTTTTCGTCCGCTCAATAGAACAGCTCTTCAACATTCTCTACATTGTCTACCTTGTTTGCTTAGTCTACGCGAAGTCTACATGTAAATGTCGACAATTAAAATTGACGCGTAAACGCCTGTCTCTGTATTACAGTTACGTATAAAGTATAATAAATTTATTTAATAATACATCTCTCTTAAATATTTCCTTATTTTACTATTCAGGAGATCGAAAGATTTTGATAGAGAGTGGACCCAGTTTTGGGCCTACTACAATTTAAAGCACAATACGATAATTAAGCCCATAACAATGGTGCGAGGAAGTTTGTTTAACGCGCCACCAGACTATGCACTGGGGCATTGCGTTTCGGAAGACTTACGAATGAGTAGAGGTATTGCTCTACAGTTCAGGTTTGTTTTTCATTATTATATTGAGTATCTATACAGGGTGCCCGTTTCTCGAGCCACACCATTGGGATTTCGATTGTATTAACAAATGCAAGGTCAGTCAAGTCAGGGCAAACTTGCCGAATTTGATGATAAATAATTTACTGAAAGAGAAGATATTCATGAAAATCAATAAGTTTGAAGGATACCTCTTTTGAAAAATAGCGTTTTTAGTTATATAAATTTTGACAATATTACAAAATTAAACCAAACAATCAAATTTCGTTTTAGGCAATAGCTAAATGTTTATAACAATAAATATATAAATGGTATATAAATCCAATATGGCGATGATAAGAAAAATGAAAATTCAGTGCACAAGATGCTTACCCAATTGCCTCTCTCGTTTTAGATCCTACAATGCACAAAATTATTTGATTTAGTTGTTTATAGCAATTCTGTGCAAAAATCAATTTTGACAGTATATAATATAGAATAATATGGATGAATTGTAGAGAGAGAGGTAAGGAGCCAAGATATAAAGTAAGATGAAACTAGTCTTGTGTCACGTGACTAAGGACATTTGTAGGCGCGCGTTTTTTTGACAGTATTTTTTTAATTGTTGTGTAACTACCAAAAAGTCATAATCAGTTTCTTTAGGCTTAAAGGGCAAATCGCTGCCCGATATGCGCCATATACACCGAAATAGTGGAGGGAGATAAAGAGAACGGTAGTTTGAATTAAAAATGAATCATATCTTTGTAATGTATTAAAAATTTTAATTAGATAAATAAATCAATAAATATTGAAAATATGTCGGTGTACAAGGAACACTAGAGACCCTTGCGGTAATAACTATGAGTAATTTCTACTATTACATTGACAAATTTTGTCAATTTTCCCGTATGAGTTCGTGCTCCCTGACGACGACGACCGCATAAATGTCAATTTAGCGTCATCAGTCGTAATGATCAAGTATCAATGAACAGTAAAAAACCGTTATGTCTACACACGAGATAATCTGTAGGTACAGTGATTGGTTGAATGAAATGTTATGAAAAATTACACCAAACATCAGCCGGTAAAGAAAGTAGAGTTTTAGTAATTTTTAATTTTACCAAAATTTTATTGTTAACACGCAGCAAATAACGTTGCTATGTCAAGGTGGTGTGTGGTCACGTGGCTTGTAGTTGTTTACGAAAGCTCTATATATTTGTTTCCTTTATTTTAGAAAACGGTTTGGAAATGTGGGTATTTTGCAGGCCCAAGAATGTAAAGTCGGCCAAACTGCATCCCTAGTATCGCCCTGTGGGCGAACATTACTATATATAATAACAAAAAAAAATTTTTTCCAAAAGCCAAATTATAGAGCAATTTTTATAGCACTGGTAAATTTAAGAGAAACAGTAGTCTTTAAAAATATTAAAAAATTAGCACTGCCTAAAATAGGTTGTGGACTTGATAAGAAAATTTGGGGTGTTATCCATATAATGTTACAATATATATTTAGAGAGACAGATATACAATTATATGTATATTATTAAAATATATAGTTTAATTTACTTAGTCTTTTATATTAGTTTTATTTACTTAGTTCTTTTGTATTATATAACAGATCTATCAACCTACTATTCAGAGAGAATATATCATTATCCTAGTTCCTAGTCCTCCTGGTCAGTACATTTTTTACAAATAATTTGACAATCTCATTTTCGAAGTGCTTCTACCGTTTGAACAGAAGAATATCCATTCTAAACTTCAAAAATACAGATCACAACTGATTGTGAAATTTAGTAAATTTATCACCAAACATTACAGTGAGTGACGTTGGCGTTATTCGATTTATAATACCAATGACGTCACTCATCAGTTTGTCGGTGGAAGTGGTGCGAAGGGGATCAACATCAACAGTTTGTGGACAACCTACGTTTTGCGACCCGAGTCGTTAGACACATATCATTGATTCAGGTGTATCATGACAGGGTGTATCAGTTCGAATGAACCAATTTTTAAGCACAAATACATAGAAGTCAATAAATAACTCACCGTTTTCCCCGTACTGGGCTGGCCGTATTGGTTGGTTGTTAAATTATTACGAAATTTACGAAATATTTGGTACGCTTATAACAAATTGATTCAAATTTTGTGTGGTGTTAACATTTACACATGTGCATAATTTACTGTAAAATTTACAAATTTTTGTCAGTAGCGTAGGAATGAGTAGTAAAGCGGGATTTTTTTACCCCAACCAATGACCTAATAATCATTTGGAATTCATTTTTAGATTCCGTGGACAATTCTACATAAGAAAGGTATACTTGTTAAGAACCCGTATAGTGTATCGTTTTAGCGAAAATCTTGTTGAATGGGAGACCTTTCATCTGACAAAACTTGAATATTCATCCATTTTTTACAAACACTATAATTAATATTTCAAATCTTAAAAACAAAATGATAGTTTCTGATGACAGATAAGTCTATTATTGCTTACAATTAGTTGTTTTTTCATGGCAATCGTTAGTGCACAGTGCAGATTTAAAATTAATATGTAGGTGTAATTTTTTAAAGAAATTTTATCTGTTTGAAACAAACGGACCGTTGAATGAGCACGGATATCTATAATTGCTTCAGAATGACACAAATTAAATTTTAGAGGAGGTGCCATTGAATATGGTGTCAATCGCAGTGTAGCGCAACAAAAATAAGAGCTCAAAGGGGTAATTCACCACGATATAAAGACATATTATTTAATGTTGTTTTGAAGTTAATGCGTGACATTAAAATAATATTTCGGTAAAACGATACCGATTTTCAAGAAGTATACCTTTTTTATATAGAATTGTTCTCGGAATCTAAAAATGAATCTCAAATAACTATTAGGTCATTGACGTAGAAGTCCCTATTCCTACCCATTCCTACGCCACTGCCTGACTATGCACATATGTAAATGTTAACACCACACAAAATTGAATCAATTTGTTTTAATCATGCCAAAGATTTCGTAAATAAATGATTTTAATAACAGTACGGTGAGAGGTACCCTGTACGGTGAGACTTAGACCCTTGCGTTATAAGGCAATTCTAAATTATTTGTCGTTCTATTTGTGGTTAAAGTTTTATTCACTGGAACTGAAACACCCTGTATAAGCAGAGATGTGTTGCGATTTCACTGTTTGCTACTTTACCGCTCTTTTGCAGATGTCAGTGTAAATAACTACTCCGCGCCGATATAGGAACAGGTGATTTTTCGGAGCGTTGTTAAAGCCTGAGCGTTTGCTGTGGGCGCGGTTAATAATTAACAGTGCTGAACGTCGCGAGTCGGTTCGCAATGGATTTAACAAGATTCAAAGACTTTATGTTTTAGCTATTTAGAGAGGAATGCATATGTTGCTGTTAATTTATAAATATTTTCGGTCTTGTTTATTTTTTTTTAGAAAATGAAAATTATTTAGGAAATGTTTAGTTAATGTATCTTATGTAAAAAATATAATTCACTGATGAGAAAAATAAATATGAAAATAGTATTCTCAGATTATTATTATACAAAATATTTACAAAACTTTCCCTTGGGAAAATTTTTCAACAAAAAATATGACGAATATATTTGAACGTAGAAGCGTTACGTAAGTGTAATTAGAAAACTTATTCACTTTAAATGCAAGATCACAATTAAAATGCAGTTATTTAGGAAATACTGAAAATAAAAGTACGAGCCGCTGCATTTTTGAAAAAAATAAAACAGAATAAGTAGTAGCACGACTTGATGACAACAGTGAATTCTGTTCTTTATAATATGGATAATATGGATTATGTTTAGTAATTACAAAAAGAAAATAAAACTTTAAAAATGTTTTGAGGAAGACTAAATTTCCCTGTCCTCCCTGTTAGGAGCCATTTGTTCTACGCATGTCTCATTTAATATCTTTTTATTTCATTTCTATTCCTAGAACACTAACCTAAGAAATATTGAGAAAGAAAGATGTTATTGTATGATTAGTGAGTGATTTGTGTTTTCGAATGCATTATTTGCTAAGTGGCTTGTGCTATAGAAGTTACACCTTGGACGTTCCTTAGAACGAAAAGTATTGTATAGATAGTATAGATAATCGCATGCATTTTTAATAAATAGTAGATAAATAGTAGATAGTATTTTTAGTTAGTGCTAAGTGAGTAAGCGTTAAGAAATAACGATTGTTATATTTGTTTATTTAGGTACCTATTTATTATTTTAATAACGATGGATATTAGAAAGAAATCTCGCATTGTAATTGATAGAAATCAATTAGCAGAATATTTTAATAATATATCATTATCTTATAGTACTGCGTTAAATTTAAATATTTCACATGAAGTAATAGCTACAGCTTCTATTCTTTTTTACGGTTCAGATAACTACGACTATCGTAAAAATATTAAAAGAATTTTAATTAGAAATTCCGGAAACATATCGGCGTTGTTTAAAACTATAGAAAAATCCCAAGAAACACAAGAATGTTCGAAACCAGACGTTACTTTATTGGAAGACTATGACAATGTTTCTGTTGTTTCAAAGACGGTTACAGATGACGAAATGGAAGTAGCGGATGAATTGAAGTTAGTATTTGAAAATGGCTATAAACATACATCAACGCGAATCATGCCTCCTGGTAGTAAAAATATTGTAATATTAAAAATGAAGAAGGTGCCACGGAGATAACAAATAAAAAAACGTAAATATACATGTAATATATTTGAGGGCAACTTTTTCGTATCTGCTGCGGAATGGCGCACTATATATGGCGAAGATGGCAAATTTATAGAGGGTGTGCACGTTTTCTTTTTAAAAGAAAAAATATTTAAATCAGTAAATAATACCTGCACCAATAAATGTAAAGCAGAGTTGGGTAACTAAAACCTTAAAATGTACAATATATGCGTATTGTGCACACTACGATTGTAAAACCTTCAAAATAATGTGTAATTTAAATAAATACGATTTTGAAGGAGGTTATGTATTTAATGTTTTTAGTTCTAATTTAGATTATAATCATCCCCATCAAATTACCAGGCAGGTCAGGGGTATTGAAAGGGTATTATTGGGACAAAGATACATAAATAAAAAACCGTCAGCAATGGCTATAGATGCGATTTTAAAATCGGAGAGCAAATTAATTAAAGAGAATAATTTGCAAAAAATTAAGTCTAAAAGTGTATTTAAAAATGTAAGATCTGAAACGTTGGCAAAGTTAGATAGAGATAAAGATGACGCTATTGATTTGCATTTAATGCGTAGAGATAATCCAGAATATATACAGCAAACCGGTGAACCAATGTATGCGTATATCCATAGTAAAGAACAAATGGATATAATAAAATGTGAACTAAAAAGAAGTAATGGCAAAAACATTACTGTACATACTACAGGACTTTACTACAGGAAAAGTAGTAAGGCAGCCTAAAATTTCCATAAATGAAAAAAGAATTTTACTATATTCCATTGTTATCCGAGTAGGTGATGAATCGAATAAAACGGTATGCACAGTTTCTGATTTTATTTCCAGCATGCATGATATTAATTCCATTTCAAGCTGGTTAAGTAATTTTAAGTCATTCTGGTTATCACACAGTTCAAAATGGCCAATTTTTGATCGAGTTGTTACAGATTTCAGTATGGCAGAAATAAATGCTGTTAGTTTATCTTTTAATGAACAACCCTTTATTCATTATATAAACAGCTGCTATGACTATATTTATGAACAGAAAAAAATAGAAAATGTAACACATTTGGCTCTATGTTGTGCTCACATGATGAAAATATTATCTTCTTGCATTAATAGCCGATAGTCACGTAAAAAATATTTTAAAAGAAAGCTTTGCTTCTATTTTCAATATAAGCGATATTCGTATAATAGAAGAATGGTTTTATAATATTGTAATACTAACTTCCTCAAAATATAACGGACTTGCAGTGGATCATGCAGAATTGGAACTTATTAAATTAACGAAAAACGGAACGAAATATGACGAACACTTATCAAATATTAAAAATGATAACTGTCTCTGTTCAGAACCTTTAGATCTAATAGAAGATAATATCGATGACAAGATCAGCCAGTATAAGAAATGATTATTTTATATACACTTTGATAATAAAAGAAAATCCATAGCAACAAGTATATGCAATGAAGGAACGGAAGACAAAAATCTTTACTACTCCCCAGAATTTCTCCAGGTAATTTTAAAACGTTACATTACATACTTACCTTTATGGTCATCCATAATCGTCGGTGAAAGGTCATGCAACGCACCTATCGAAAGCTACTTTGGCATTGTAAAAAATAATATATTAGGGCAATCATTACAAATGAAGTGTACTAGATTTATAAGAGAAATTAGAAAATATGTTTTAAGTGTTCATAAAACTCTTCAATTTTACATAAGTAAAAAATCTTGTGCTACCAAAAAAAGAAAGCGCGATGTTTGTGAAGAAGGATGGGCTAAGAAGAAAAAAGTATGTCATTCATATTATAAGGGATTATACTCTAGTAAGATGGTAAAGGAAAGTAATCTTAACAATATTAACTTCGTTATTCGTTTCTTTCGAATGGTTTAATAGATAATTATAAATATTATGAAAAAGTAAGGAATGTCCCTTATGTGATAGCGAAATATGACTTCTTGAATAGAGAATCGGAACATCTCAAATTCCTGTTTGATGATTCCTTTGTGCGTTTAAATGAACCACTTCAATCTAACATCGAATCGGGCTGGTTAGATGGTTCATTAATAGTATTCTGCATAGAAATATTTAATAATGATTCAAATAGTGGTATACAACTAGTAGAAGATTTTATTAGTAGAGAAATATTTATGAATAAACGACACATTCCTAGTAATATGCCTAATCTGGAAGGTGTCAAAAAATTGTTAATGCCTTATAATGTAAATAATAATCACTGGGTTTTAATATATATTAACTTCGAACTAGGTAACTTTTATTATTTGGATCCTGCGGGTAATAACGAAAACGAAATGAACAAAAAAATGAACGAATTTAATCGTTTTATGAAAAAATACAAAAAAAAAGTACGCAACACATTAATGATATAACTAGTATTACATCAATTAATATTCCATTACAGCAGGATTCTTATAATTGTGGTATATTTACAATTTATTATGCGGAATTTATAATTAAAAATAATGACATTAACATGAAATTCGATCCCAAACAGTATAGAGCATTTTAAAAAAAAATGTTAATAACAAGGTCTAGCAGTATGACAAATTCATGCTTATATTGCGGTCACTCCCAGGATATAAATAATTCGATGATATTGTGTGAAATTTGCAACAGATTTATACATATCAGTTGTATAAGGAATCGAGATAGAGGTTTTCAAATTCCTCCTAGTGGTCAGTATTATACCTGTAAAATTTGTAACGGCTCAAAGTAAATATGTACTTTTAACAAAAAACATAAAAATTTTTTGCAAAATATATTTATTTTTTATTACATTATATTAAAATAACAACAGTGTATATTACACTGTTTAAGCAATCTAGATTATATAGATTTCCCAAATTCTTTACCGAAGCAAAAAATAATACACTAAAATTCTACAATAAAAATACGAAAAAAGAAAATAGACATATGTAATAAGTAATAATAAGTTATAAAAGCTTATTATATACTTATTATTCTAAGCATTTTTGTCATTTCTTATATATGTCTTGAGAAAGGAAATAAACATTTCCGAAAGCTTGACAACAACACAGAGTGTTCTTATTACATTAGCCCTTAGCACTATTGACTGCAATCCCAAATACATCACTGGTTTTTTTCTTAACTAGTCAGTCAAGACTACCCTTCCTGCTCTATATATATAT
>NW_019418021.1:6147-7026 GCF_000390285.2 Anoplophora glabripennis | reverse complement strand
AGTCGGTTGAGCGAAAAAAATAGAATTTTTGTCAAATGTACGTACTTTTTCCGTCGGCTATGAAGGAAAGGGTGGTACGCACGAGCCTTGTAGGTTTTTTTGCCAAAAACTGAATTTTCTGATTTTTGGCCGGCACTCGTACATATTTCGACTCAATTTTTACAAGAACGGCCCGCCGGCCAACTCTCGTAGCTAGAGTATCAACTATTTTTTCCTAACTTAATAGTGACAGGTCGATAGTATATAGTCCGATCTAGGTCTCTGTGAAATATTTCGTCTGTATGTATTTTTTTTTGATATTTTCTTCAGCACTTAGAAACTAAAAATAGTTCCTATTTCAGAAAATGCCATCAAATTGAGGGCCCACAGCCGCTAATCCGGGCCCCGAAATATTGTTTTTTTTCTATTCCGATGACGGCCACGTATTCCTAGAAGGGAACGGCATAGGTATTTTCTGTAAAAATTGCGTATTTTTTTGTGTAACGGCCCAGCCATAAAACGACACTCGGCTTGGCCGGGATGCCGCGGCAGTCGGTTGAACGAAAAAAATAGAATTTTTGCCAAATGTACGTACTTTTTCCGTCGACTATGAAGGAAAGGGTGGTACGCACGGGCCTTGTAGGTTTTTTTACCAAAAACTGAATTTTCTGATTTTTGGCCGGCACTCTTACATATTTCGACTCAATTTTTACAAGAACGGCCCGCCGGCCAACTCTCGTAGCTCGAGTATCAACAATTTTTTCCTAACCTAATAGTGACAAATCGATAGTATAGGGTCCGATCTAGGTCTCTGTGAAATATTTCGTCTGTATGTAATTTTTTTGATTTTTTTTCAGCACTTAGAAACTAAAAATAGTTCCTATTTCAGAAAATGCCATC
>NW_019418021.1:0-4256 GCF_000390285.2 Anoplophora glabripennis | reverse complement strand
TGGGTAAATTGTTTATTGTTGCTGATATTAACAAAAATAGACATGCATTGCACCGATCAGGAAAAGGCTAGAATAATTGATGCTCTTTGACAGCAGGGAGATTCAGTTCGTAACATAGGTCGAATTTTAAATAAAGATGAGAGTAGCAAATAGTTATCATTTTTAATTACACGTCATTTCCGTGTATAACTTTATTTATTTTTATTTTAAATGCAGAAAAGTTTCATTTTTTAATTAAATGGAATAAGGAAGGCTGTTAGATAGAGCCGCAATTAAATGGCATGACAAGCGAGTCAACCGAGGCATGCGTGAGCCGCTGCCTCAGAATTCTTTTCACGTTCACGTCACCTAAGTATACTGTTGCTTTGTTATCGTGCGGATGTTGCTTAATTAATTAATCCGTTGGTGTTTATCGTGGTGCGTTGTAGACAACTTAATTTACTGCTTTTTAATAGATAATGCATATGCCTATGTCCCGTGGTTCAATTCTGACACCTCTAGTAATAAGGAACATTTTAAGAGAGATAATTCTTGACACAAAAGAAAAACTGAGAAAAAGAAAACAAAATAGTCCGCTTGTGGCTGATGTGCCATTATTATATCGGATATTTACAGGAGATTTGTTATTTTGTCTGAATTTTTTTTATATAGACATTCGGAAAATCGGAAAATTAGTTATTTATGTAGTAGGCACGTAGGCAATTAAATTACCTAAAATTTAAGGTAGGCATATAAAGTCATATTTCACCAATTGTTAACTGTAAAATAAAGGTTTATAACATACACACTTGTTTGTTATATCATAATTGTTTATATTCGTGTCTACTTGCAAAATATCATACGATAAAGCTTGCACCAGTCTAAAAGTTAAGAGAATGAAGATATGATAAATTTGTTGTATAACCAACCTGTTGATAAAACTTCTTGTAGGTAGTTTATGTAGCACTTAAGTAAGTTTTACCCTGTATATACCAGTCCAAAACATGCCCATTTGATAATAGTGGATATAAACACTTTTAATAATGTTTAGAAAGCTGGCACAACTGATATACAATTAGAGTATAAAACTAGAGAGAGGAAGTTCACCATCATTTTGAACTCGAATCTTTGTCTGGCAAGATTTCCACGCTATACGTATAGTGCACATTATTCCATAATTGTCTTAAGAAATTGTGCGGCGAACATCATGCTAAAGGTATGCATTTATGTTATTTTTATGGTATTCAAAGGTTAATCATGTTGTAAGGAATTTTAAAAAACAAAGATTTTTAAAACCACGTGTAAAATATTAGCAAACTAATTAGGATTGTTCTAATAATTTTAGCGTTGCCATGTATCCACAAGTATACACTATGTATCCACAAGTATACACCATGTATCCACAAGTATACACTATGTATCCACAAGTATACACTATGTATCACTATGTATAGACTAAGTGTCCACTTAGAGTCTAGTTATCAAGCAAATATCCAGTAGTAATCCAGTAACGGAGTTATACAGCAATTAAGCAACTATATAGCTAGTAAGCAAGTTATCTCGCTAGCTACCTGAACCCAGCATCTGAAGCAGATTTGGTTTTGGACTGGGAGCTGAAAGATATATTGGGCACATAAATCTTGAACCTAATACCTTCTGTAACCTACTGTAAGTTTTTTTATATACTTTCACCCATGTGTAATCACTCTACTAAGGGGGAGTGAACGAAGCAGAGCTGTCCATCCTGTAGAACCCTAGTGGCGCCATATAAATAAACTTATTCTTTGGTCTCTGTGAACTTAATTTATTCCTTTCCTGCGACAACCTGATACTAAGCCCATTCGGTGTCATCTATCTCGTAACCCACGACCAGCCGAGGCAACCTAAACTTCTATGGCCCGTGCGAACGAGAAGAGGCTATACCACGTATGCAATTTTGTCGCTGGATTTTGTCGCTGGACAACGAGCAAGCTTCCAAAATTTTGTCGTGTGACGAAGCTACTTTTACCCGAAATGGAAAATTAAATTTTCATAATTCTCATTATTGGGAAGAAGAGAACCCACATGTTGTTCTCCAGCAACGGTTTTCCATAAATTTATGGGCGGGAATAATTCACGACACTCTTATTGGACCTATTGAAATTCCACAACGTCTCAATTCAAATCTTTATTTAAACTTACTTCAAGAAAATCTTCCCCAAATGCCTCTAAATTTACGACGTAACATGTTTTTTCAACACGATGGAGCCCCGGCACATAGTGGTCGCAATGTTCTAAATTTCCTAAACGAAAATTTCGCTGGACGGTGGATAGGGAGGCACGGACCGGTAGCTTGGCCGCCGCGTTCTCCCGACCTAACCCCGCTGGACTTCTTTTTCTGGGGATATCTAAATCAAAAAGTTTACGCCACCGAAGTCGATACCCGTGAGGAATTGCTGCAGCGTATCAATGATGCAGCCNATAATCGAGTTATCGGTAATCGAGTACTTCTAATAATCGAGTGATCACTCGAGATACGAGATATTGGTCGTTTTCATCCCAGCGGCGCACAAATATGTTTGTATTAGTCATATATTACTTATAAGCGTAGCTAAAAAAAAAACGTTCACGCACTTCAAAACCTAACCACTTTTTTCTTTTATTCTAAAAAAAAGGTTACGCAATCAGTGACTATTTGCAGTATGCACTAACATTTTGGGGTGCAACCGTAGGGTAATAATCACTCGAGTGGTGGGAGTAAACATCTCGAGATATCTCGAGTGATCTCAATAATCGAGAACCACTCGATTTTTCACTCGAAATCTCCTATCACTAAATTGAATCAGTTAATAAAGAACCACCGGCGAGTCGCCACGTGTTTTCTGTGTAAATATTATATTTTCGATAACTAGACTTGTAACTTTGTAACCCTAAATTAAATAAAGATCATGCAAATGGCATAATTGGCGTCCAACTCGTGGCAAAGTTTCGAGTATTTAGTGTTGTGAAATTAGACTCTGAAAGAAAATGTGTGAACTGTTTTGCTTCTAAAGTGTTTAGGACAAAATACGATTCGTTTTAAAACATTGCAATACATCTAAAGAACTTAGGTTATCAGTGTTTTAACGGTTTTGAACAATTAACCAAAACTTCAACTACGTTGTGAATACGTTTTCGGAGTTTCGACTTGTTGCTTCACCAGGTGGACAGACAGTCACTAAAATATCCGTGTTTCTTCTATGATTAACGTGATTTAGTACATCTAAATCATTTAGGTTACTAAAATTGTGTTTAAAGCTAACTTTTCACTCGCGTGTAGCGTGACGTTCTACAGTCCAGGCCCGAGAGTTTCAAGAAGTTCTTCAGTACAGGTCGGAGGGTTTTGGGAAGTGAAGTGTGCTTCATCCCAGGCCGGAACGTTTCCAAGTTTGTAGCGTAGTAACCCACAGTAACGCAACAACTGTAACGTTCGTACGAGTTTGTAAGTGGCAGAACAAACGTAAGTTTTCCATATTCTTCCGTTCGATCAAAATTGTCTCAAGACGTCCTCTCATAATTACTGGCTACGTAGTAAATCTCAAGTTTCAAAAATGGGAGATCCAGTGGTAATGATCGAGAGATATGTTCTGTGAATGAGTAGCACGTTTCGTATTAGCTCCAGTTGAAACGGTCTTTATGAGTGATATATAGACGTAAATTACGCTAATGTTGGCGTAAGTGTTGTGTAATACGGTCATCTATCCGGTAGTTGACTTTTTGAACGTTGGTATTACGTTTTTAATGAATTATACTCAAAATTAGTCTGCAAGCAGTAGTGAGGTTGTACCAGGTCGATTAAGTAGTGTGTACCATGGTTGGTGGAAATAAAGCAACTCGTAGTGCTTCTGTAAATACTCCTGATGGTCAAAGTTCAAATCCTGATGATAAAATGGAGGAGTTGATCACTAAGATGTGTACTAAAATTTCAAATAAGTTGGAATCCAAAATGGATGAAAAATTTGGTAAATTTGAAAGTACTCTAAATAAGCTCGTGGACACTGTTAGAGCTCTGGATAAGAAGGTTAGTTCTAATACAGAAGGAATTGCTTCTCTTAAGCAAAAGGATGACTCGTTTGAGCAACTCTTGAAGAAAAATTCTTTAAGATTTTGTGGAATACCCGAGGCTACAGGCGAGGATGTTATTCAGACAATTACCGATTTTATCAGTACCAACCTTAAGGTAAATTGTAACGGTAGTAATATAGATGCAGCTTTCCGCTTGGGAAAAGTGGATGATTCTCGAGATAGACCTCGTGTGA
>NW_019418020.1:27068-27530 GCF_000390285.2 Anoplophora glabripennis | reverse complement strand
ATCTGAAAACTACCTTATATTCCTATAATCACAAAGGAATAATTTATGAAACTGCAAATTGAAAAAAAAAACAACTGATATACAGGGATGGCCAAAAGTACGGAATAAAATTCATATCATTTGAATGTGTTAATTTTTTTTAAAACGCCGAAACACGTTAACTGATTTTGATTTTTTCCCATCTTTCGGTTATATGATAATAAATTTTTTTTCAACTCCCTAACCCCCAGCTACACCTACTTTTTTTTCAAATGGAAACATAAGGCATGAGGGGGCTCGTTGAAAAGCTTATAGAAAACCGAATCCAGCCATACCAATTAAACAAGTTTTATTTTTTCAATAGCAAGGTTTTTAGGATTGTATAAAACATACTTAACAAGTGAAATAAAATTTAATTATCTTCAGTGTTATCCTCCATGAATTTGCACAGAATAAAATAAAGAATTTGAAACTGTACCTATC
>NW_019418020.1:20213-26547 GCF_000390285.2 Anoplophora glabripennis | reverse complement strand
ATAGTAATAACCAGCGAAGAAAGCCCAAGCGGTGCAAGGCGGAAAGAAAGGATGGTGAAACGGGATCCGAAGTATCTCGCCTTACGATTCGTACTAGCCTTTAAGCTTTATACGTCCTGGTGGCCGATGGTGTCGGACTCTCTGTATACAACGCTTCTCGGTCTGATGGGTATACACGCCGACCAGGGAGAAGCGTACGGATACTATATGGAACGACCCGGAGATTGGGTGGGCACGCCGAACCTCTAGGTCTTGGTTCACATATCCCCTATTACCCAGCGTACATCAAGGTGCGGGACACCAAGCAACGCTGTAGTAAACACGACGGCTTCGTCAGGATTGGGTTTAACACGCCGAATCCAACGATTGCACTGTCGTGTGGGTTGAGACGGACGGTGGAATTTGTGTGTGGGTTACCAAGAATATTCTTCTCGGGCCCACAGTAATTCCACACTTAAAGTGTACAAATCTTTTCGGACTTGTACCCGGTTGGAACGGATAATAATAAGGAAAATAATTCTTACTAGGTTCACTGGTTATTCGGGGCTGGCTTCGGTGGAGAGTTCTTGCTGGCGGTGGACGTCTGTTCGGTGTTGAGTTCTGGATACGAACTGTCGGTTTCGGGGAATGTCGAGGACTTTTGTTGCCCAAATCCCCACCGGATTGACACCAGTCGTGGTGGGACCTCCACGTGACCAACGGCTTGTCAGAGTGGGGTATCGGCCGGTCGGACCCGCGAGTGGATATTTGATATATATGTAGAAAAATCAATAATTCTCGCCGCTGGGGTAAAATAATCCGAAATAAAGTAAATACTTTTAAATTCAGACCTAATAAAAATCAAAATTAAAACAGGTTCATTACACTATACGTCACTTTTCCGACATATCCTAACCTAAAAGTGCAAAAAACACGTTTTTTGCTATATTTGAGCTTATATCACAGAGCGAAACAATTTTTGTTCTAAAAACGAATCATGCCCTCTAAAACTACTACTCTTACCCTTCAAAATGCTTTTTCAGATTTGAAAAATCTTTTTTGTTCATTCATATCATTGAATGAAGTTTTCATAACAGTGGTACTAAAATCGAAAAAAGTTCTTCAGAAAGCGGATATTTACATGTTTTTTGGGTCGCTCAATCCGAATCTGACCTCCAAATTATTCTATCACTTTAGGAATCTGAGATTTCCTAACCTAAAACTGCAAAATCAACCTGTCTGGTTAATACCGATAGTTCATCCTAAAATCGTTGTTTTGCAGTTTTAGGTTAAGAAATCTCAGAATCCTAAAATGATAGAATAATTTGGAGGTCAGATTCGGATTGGGCCATCCAAAAAACATGTAAATATATTACTTCCGCTTTCTGAAGAACCACTGTTATAAAAACGCTAAAGTACCTAACTTTATTCAATGATATCTCCGCGAATAAAAAAGATTTTTCAAATCTAAAAAAAGCGTTTTGAAGGGTAAGAGTGGTAGTTTAACAGGGCATGATTCGTTTTTAGAAAAAAAAAAATTTTGCTGTATGATATAAGCTCAAATATAGCAAAAAAAACGTGTTTTTTCCACTTTTAGGTTAGGATATATCGGAAACGTGACGTACAGGAGCAATTCTGACGCCAGATTCGGATTCTACGCACCAAACACCTTCGGGCAAGTGAGGTCTGGTTTTTGGGTGTGAAAATTGTTGCCCTGTGTTATTTCTACCTTTTTATTTGTACTGTAGTTGCAATCAGCTACATCGAAATAGCCTTTCTGAAGCCCTGTTAAATATATTTGTAGCTGCCATCTGCACATAAAACTTCTGGGTCGGTTTTCCTTTTTCCACATAATTTTTAAGTCTTCATATTCGTGGTACATTTAATTTCAATAAACACTGTCTTCACAGATTCCATCAGGCGATGCTGCTATTGTGGGATAGTTTTTGCAAAGCATTATACCATATTTTTCCCCAAACTGGTACTTATAGTTTTCCTTACTTCATCCTCCAATATTCTATCGCGTTTCATGGCCGATGCTTCTGAGATTTTTCCTCCCATTATTAACGTGATGAGAGTTGCAGCATTGGTTTTGCACCGACTAAATTCAAACGCTCGTGAAGCCGTCACTCTCCCATATTTTAACTCATGTCAAAAACAACGTTGATGTTGATCTCGTCTCTTGTTCAATTTTCATGTCATCTTCATCGGTCAATACGAGTTTTTTCAAAAATGTGTCGCAGGACTGTTCTTTGTATTTCAGCACCAATTTATGCATGGATAAATTTTTGATCACAAACATAGTCTTTTTGATATTTTATTAACTCGCAGTTGTTGAGCTTTATTTTCTTTCTTTCTTTTAGAAACTTTTCAAGTACCTAACGTACGTAAACACAAGATATTTAAACGAAGATAAATACTGCGGATATTGTCTACGTACAAATGACACAAAATGACATTTACATAGATGTGACGTAATTCGCTCTGATTGGTGTTCAACCTATCATGGCGGTTTGCTATATTTTGTAGTTTTATTTTAACAAAAATATTATCAATCTCGTTCATAATACCGTACGCGCCTAAAGTATGGAATAAATTCAGTAAAAACGAAACAAATTTTTTTTGGGAAAAATCCTCCTTTAATTTAAAAAATACATATTTTAGCATAAAAGGCGATTTTCAACCGTCATTTGTTTTCGAGTAAAATTTCTCGAGGCAAAATTTACTACTGCATTGTGAGTATCAAGTATTTATAATTTTTTAAAATTTAAGTATCTTGTGATTTATTTCTATTCTTTTGTTCATCAAATTCAATAAAAAAATTGTATTAGTTTGTTGATATTTATATTTTAGAGGTCGCTCGAAAACATAGATACACTACTTTGAAAGTTAAAATAGTTATGAGTGACCTTTAGATATTAAAATATCGATTGAAATTTTCAAAATCAAGATTTTCTTCAACCTAGAAAATGATAAAATAATGAGAAAAAAATTAAAAAAAAATAATCAATTTTTGACAAAAAAAAATCTTAAGCGACCTCTAAAACATTTTTTTTGAGCTGATTTTTAGAGAGAGCTCTAATTAGTTTAAAAAAGTAGTGTCAGAATTATATATTGTAATTCATATTCTAAGAATGTTTAATTCAAAATGAGCTCGGAAAGTGAAGACGAGCATTTACCAGGGGAAGTATTGGAAGCGGCACAAAGTGCTGTTTCAGAATTAATCCCCAAAAAATCGTCGAGAAAGTACGAGTTTGTATACAGCGAATTCGAGGAATATTCAAAAAGTGTATGAAGTCGTATTACTAGCATTCTGAAACATAAAATTAATAAAATTAAACCTACGACGTTATGGTCAGTACGTATATTCCATGTTAAAAAGTACACCGAATGTCAAAAAAAAAATGTAAATATCAGAAAATTTCCAAAAGTAATAACATATTTGACATTGAAATTAGTTGGATACTGTCCAGAATTCGAACGAAAGCGGAAATTGAGAGATTTTTACAAGAGGCACCTGATAATAGATTTCGGCTAGAAAAGGTAATTCAAATTCAAAGATTCAATTATTCCCGATTCCAAAACTCATACTCCGAGATGTTCTGTGATTTTAAGTCCAGACCAAATGAAGATATACCACAAATACTGTGCTTTACTTCCGACAGTTACTACAAGTCGAAGAATTTTTGTGAAGTATGTCAGGGAAAAATGTGTTAACCAAGTGGTTGGCATCAGCAAAGTAAGGAATGTGCGAAAAGAAATAGAAACTTATCTCAATTTGCCTCATCGGGAAACTTATACAGTGGACTGCTTTAGACGTTCTTCCCCTACTATGTCAGCCGATGCAGGGGCCGATATTACCATCATTAAACGACATGGGAGATGGCGTTCTAGTACGTTACCGGAGACATATTGTTGCCATCTTCAGCATAGCCTGTAGAACTTGCCAATAATATGACGTGCGTCGTAAACTTAAACAATTACAGCAGCCTAATTGAACATCCAGAACTACGACAACTGGCAGCACCGGATCTGGTATAAATTAACACACTGCAATATCGGCAGTTTCAATTTACATGTAGTGCAAAATAAATAATTGCAATCGTCCTGTTTATAATAGTTACTGTTTTGTATTGAAATGTTATATTACTTATAATGTATATTGTTTAATTAATAAAATAAAATAAGTTTCGAAGATATTACATTATTTTGACATTTGTTTTATGTTCTAGAACGAAAAAGACTCCTTTAGTTTGTTTCAAAACAACGTAAATTTATGTGGAGACATGTTATTTATTTAAAAAGTGTCAAAGCTTTGAGAACTTCGTTTTATGTTCGTTCTTTTTATCGAGAGAGCTACGTATTTTACATGTCAACTAAAATATAAGTACCTACATCACCTGTCATAAACTTATACATATACAAATCTGTTCTTATTTCTTTATTTGACAAGGGAAACAAATAAAGGATCAGGGTAATGGAAGATATTTATATTATTTTGTTTATAAGTCTCTGCTTCCAAAACATTGATATACAGGGTGTTTCACTAGGAATGAGGCGCTGCTTATTGCGAAATTACCGAGACTAAAATAATACGGTCGAGCCAAACATATCTTAATAATCCTTGTCAATCTACAGGATGTCAAAGTATAGAGAAAAAAATGTATTTTGAAAATATTTTGAAAATAGTTTTGCCAAACTGAAAATTTTATTACTTAAATTTTTTAGAATTTTCTGAATATTTCGAAACAAGACAGAATGAAAAGAAATCTAAATGCGTAGTAACAGTACAAGAAACACATTTAAAAGTTAATCATATAAAGAAAGTTCGTATTAAAGTAAAATAAAAAATAGATAAAAAAGTAACAATAATAACAAAAAAGTACAAAAACACATTTAAAAGTTAATCATATAAAGTTCGTATTAAAGTAAAATAAAAAATAGGTAAAAAAGTAACAATAATAACAAAAAAGTACAAAGTAAAAAATCAAATAAAAAAAATTAAATAAAAAAAGTTCATCGTGTGGTAAATCGTCTTTAGGGTAAAAAACATCACTTTTAACCCTCTTAACCCTTTAACCCTCTATGTACGAAATGAACAGTAATCTTTTACTGGTAAATGCATATTACTAGCAGTAATTGCTATATTTTTTTAAAGAGTCGCATCTTTAAAGCATCTGTACCATCAATCAGGCAACCCTTAAGGGCAAAACACAATGTGAAATACATAACATTATAAATCTATCGTTATTTATTCTCTATTTCTTACCTACAGGGAACAAGGGTTATTAAAGGAAATATTTGCTTTTAAATCTTGGTGTAGATTGGCACTAAGGATATATCAACTTTTTTATTTCCTTTAATGTTACCTGATCAGTCACATGCCTGATGAAATCCCGCTCTACTGTAATCAGAGCTGCCTTTCGCCGTCTTTTAACTTCTACTTTAATATACAGTGTGTACCGCACTCTTGGAAACTTTTTTGTTGTTGATTTTTCGAGAAAAAGTTAATCATTATAAAAAGTTTTGCTTATCTTGGGAAGCCATGGGCAGTAATCAAATATGTAATAAAACATACAGGGCGTTCAAAAAAAATTTCAAATTGTGAAATTTTCCATAAGCAAGGTGTCTTTAGTTTTTGTTTTCGTTAAAAACTGCAAAAAGTTGTTGTTGCCTTTTGCTCAACATTCAAATATAATTGGCATGAAGAACTTTATTTAGTGATTTTGCCAAAAACATTGTATTAAATAATTTTTTTCCTGCAACATAATAAGAATAACTGTCACTATTACTCAAACGTCATATCACTTTTCATTATGACGGTTTTTATCAAACTTTTTTATTCTCCACATCAACCGCATTTTAAAAACAAACAAAATTTTTAATCAAGAATTCCATTTTCTCGTCGCCGAACAATAAAAATGTTTTACTGTTCGTTTCTATCAAAGTAGGCCGATTAATACATAAATTGAAATTATAATATGAATTTCATTTCTAAACAACTTTCCTTAGTAACATATTTCTGTATTATTAAAAACAAAGGCAGTTTATTCTTGAACGATTTTTATATTTAGCGATTTTCTGATCACCCTATACATGCAAGATGAAAGTTCTCCATGCCAACTGCATTTCAAAGACAAACAAAAATTTTAATCAAGAATGCCTTTTCCTTGTAAAATGAAAAATGAAAAATAAAAATTTTTCCCTGTTTTCTGCTCTAACCAATTTCACAAATGTTATTCATTCTAATCATCCGATTAGATCTACACTCAAAATACTAGCCTTTAATCTTTATCTGTAAGGAGTGAAATATAAGTCAATAAGGATCTTATTTATTTATTTATAAAGGCTAGTA
>NW_019418020.1:10720-18056 GCF_000390285.2 Anoplophora glabripennis | reverse complement strand
GGATATTTGAAAGAAAGAGTCTACCAGGACAGACCGGATAATATTGAGAATTTAAAGAACAAGATTAGGGCGGAGATGCATAATTTACCAGCTGAAGTCATTCAGAATTCTGTGGACAGCTTTTACTATCGTCTTGGAGAATGCCAAATAGTGAATGGAGGACATTTTCAGCATTTGCGACATTCAGTTTATTTTTGTATATTATCTAGTTGTTTCAATTTGTAAATGAAAAAAAACTTATTATTGAAAAAATAAAACTTGTTTATTTGGTATGGCTGAATTCAGTTTTCTATAAGCTTTTCAACGAGCTCCCTCATGCCTTATGTTTCCATTTGAAAAAAAAATTAACATCTAATAATTGCGCTGTACGAAATTACTACGTATCTTATGTGTCTGATTTATAATGAGGTAAATAATATAACTCGAAGACATTATCTTGCGCCATAAACTCCCACGGCTTTTATACAAAACACCTAGGAACGTCGTAACTCACTTCGAGGCAATACCGTAACTTCTCCTGGAAATATTACGCTAATAAATTTTGAGCCCATACATAACCAACACAGATTTGTTACGCAGACCCATTTAATGGTTCTAAACCTTTGAAACTAGTACAAATGTCGTCCCTTCTAACCTAAACCTGAAAAGAGATTTGAAAATTTCTTTTTATATTAGATCTAGGATGTTACAGTCCTTGAGAATAGAATTTCATTTATTTGGAAGCGTCTTTTGTTTTATGACAATTTACCGAAATATTACGGAAATTTTTTATTCAATAAAAGTATATAGCTGTAAAAATGCGCCGAATTCAATTCAAGTAGAGCATCTATATAAAAAACTCAATAAGAAAGTAAACACCTTTTATTTTATCGCAACAAGTTTCGTGACATAAAATTTTGTTACATCTTCAGCGTGTAAAAAGCTAAAAACTATGCTCACAGCGATGAAATTTTTAAAATTGATTCCGATTGCAACAAACGATCTACTAACATTAACACTTACCTGACTAACAACTAACAAAAGTAACAAAAGATCTAATTAAAATAAAACAAGTAAAGTCAACCTGTTTTTGCAATTTAATGAATCAGTATTAGCATGCTTAGAATTAATTAATATTTCAAAATATTCTAAATTAATAATAAAAAATAGATCTTTGGGAAGCTGTGTGCAAAATCTAAAAATTATTTGAAACAAATGAATGCTCAATTATATATTATAGTAATTGAAATCGAAACGTAATGGATATATAAGGTATTCAATTTAAAAAAACAAACGTTTGGTTTTTATGTTGCATCAGTCAATTAATTTTATATCTTCAGTATGGAATAAATTCAGTAAAAACGAAACAATTTTTTTTTTGGGAAAAATCCTGGAACAGGTCGATTTTTAATTTAAAAAATACATATTTTAGCATAAAAGGCGATTTTCAACCGTCATTTGTTTTTGAGTAAAATTTCTCGAGGCAAAATTTACTACCGCATTGTGAGTATCAAATATTTATAATTTTTTTAAATTTAAGTATCTCGTGATTTATTTCTATTCTTTTGTTATAAAATTCAATAAAAAAATTGTATTAGTTTGTTGATATTTATATTTTAGAGGTCGCTCGAAAACAAAAGTACACACTACTTTGAAAGTTAAAATAGTTATGAGTGACCTTTAGAAATTAAAATATCGATTTGAAATTTTCAGAATCAAGATTTTCTTCAACCTAGAAAATGATAAAATAACGAGAAAAAAAATAAAAAAATAATCAATTTTTGACAATTTTGGAAATTTTAAATAATCTTAAGCGACCTCTAAAACATTTTTTTTGAGCTGATTTTTTGAGGGAGCTCTAATTAGTTTAAAAAAGTAGTGTCAGAATTATATATTGTAATTCATATTCCAAGAATGTTTAATTCAAAATGAGCTCGGAAAGTGAAGACGAGCATTTACCAGGGGAAGTATTGGAAGCGGCACAATGTGCTGTTTCACAATTAATCCCCAAAAAATCGTCGAGACAGTACCAGTTTGCCTACAGCGAATTCGAGGAATATTCAAAAAGTGTGAAGTGGTATTACTAGCATTCTGAAACACAAAATTAATAAAATTAAACCTTCAACGTTATGGTCAGTACGTATATACCATGTTAAAAAGTACACCGAATGTCAAAAAAAAATTAAATATCAGAAAATTTCCAAAAGTAATAACATATTTGACATTGAAATTAGTTGGATACCATCCGAAAAAGTCCAGAATTCGAACGAAAGCGGAAATTGAGAGATTTTTACAAAAGGCACCTGATAGTAGATTTCGCCTAGAAAAGGTAATTCAAATTCAAAGATTCAATTATTCCTGATTCCAAAACTCATACTCCGAGATGTTTTGTGATTTCAAGTCTAGACCAAATGAAGATATACCACAAATACTGTGCTTTACTTCCGACAGTTACTACAAGTCGAAGAATTTTTGTGAAGTATGTCAGGGAAAAATGTGTTAACCAAGTGGTTGGCATCAGCAAAGTAAGGAATGTGCGAAAAGAAATAGAAACTTATCTCAATTTGCCTCATCGGGAAACTTATACAGTGGACTGCTTTAGACGTTCTTCCCCTACTATGTCAGCCGATGCAGGGGCCGATATTACCATCATTAAACGACATGGGAGATGGCGTTCTAGTACGTTACCGGAGACATATTGTTGCCATCTTCAGCATAGCCTGTAGAACGTGCCAATAATATAACGTGCGTCGTAAACTTAAACAATTACAGCAGCCTAATTGAACATCCAGAACTACGACAACTGGCAGCACTGAATCTGGTATAAATTAACACACTGCAATATCGGCAGTTTCAATTTACATGTAGTGCAAAATAAATAATTGCAATCGTCCTGTTTATAATAGTTACTGTTTTGTATTGAAATGTTATATTACTTATAATGTATATTGTTTAATTAATAAAATAAAATAAGTTTCGAAGATATTACATTATTTTGACATTTGTTTTATGTTCTAGAACGAAAAAGACTCCTTTAGTTTGTTTCAAAACAACGTAAATTTATGTGGAGACATGTTATTTATTTAAAAAGTGTCAAAGCTTTGAGAACTTCGTTTTACGTTCGTTCTTTTTATCGAGAGAGCTACGTATTTTACATGTCAACTAAAATATAAGTACCTACATCACCTGTCATAAACTTATACATATACAAATCTGTTCTTATTTCTTTATTTGACAAGGGAAACAAATAAAGGATCAGGGTAATGGAAGATATTTATATTATTTTGTTCATAAGTCTCTGCTTCCAAAACATTGATATACAGGGTGTTTCACTAGGAATGAGGCGCTGCTTATTGCGAGATTACTGAGACTAAAATAATACGGTCGAGCCAAACATATCTTAATAATCCTTGTCAATCTACAGGATGTCAAAGTATAGAGAAAAAAATGTATTTTGAAAATAGTTTTGCCAAACTGAAAATTTTATTACTTAAATTTTTTAGAATTTTCTGAATATTTCGAAACAAGACATAATGAAAAGAAATCTAAATGCGTAGTAACACTACAAGAAACACATTTAAAAATTAATCATATAAAGAAGGTTCGTATTAAAGTAAAATAAAAAATAGATAAAAAAGTAACAATAATAACAAAAAAGTACAAAGTAAAAAATCAAATAAAAAAAAATTAAATAAAAAAAGTTCATCGTGTGGTAAATCGTCTTTAGGGTAAAAACCATCACTTTTAACCCTCTAACCCCTTAACCCTTTAACCCTCTATGTACGAAATGAACAGTAATCTTTTACTGGTAAATGCATATTACTAGCAGTAATTGCTATATTTTTTTAAAGAGTCGCATCTTTAAAGCATCTGTACCATCAATCAGGCAACCCTTAAGGGCAAAACACAATGTGAAATACATAACATTATAAATCTATCGTTATTTATTCTCTATTTCTTACCTACAGGGAACAAGGGTTATTAAAGGAAATATTTGCTTTTAAATCTTGGTGTAGATTGGCACTAAGGATATATCAACTTTTTTATTTCCTTTAATGTTACCTGATCAGTCACATGCCTGATGAAATCCCGCTCTACTGTAATCAGAGCTGCCTTTCGCCGTCTTTTAACTTCTACTTTAATATACAGTGTGTACCGCACTCTTGGAAACTTTTTTGTTGTTGATTTTTCGAGAAAAAGTTAATCATTATAAAAAGTTTTGCTTATCTTGGGAAGCCATGGGCAGTAATCAAATATGTAATAAAACATACAGGGCGTTCAAAAAAATTTCAAATTGTGAAATTTTCCATAAGCAAGGTGTCTTTAGTTTTTGTTTTCGTTAAAAACTGCAAAAAGTTGTTGTTGCCTTTTGCTCAACATTCAAATATAATTGGCATGAAGAACTTTATTTAGTGATTTTGCCAAAAACATTGTATTAAATAATTTTTTTCCTGCAACATAATAAGAATAACTGTCACTATTACTCAAACGTCATATCACTTTTCATTATGACGGTTTTTATCAAACTTTTTTATTCTCCACATCAACCGCATTTTAAAAACAAACAAAATTTTTAATCAAGAATTCCATTTTCTCGTCGCCGAACAATAAAAATGTTTTACTGTTCGTTTCTATCAAAGTAGGCCGATTAATACATAAATTGAAATTATAATATGAATTTCATTTCTAAACAACTTTCCTTAGTAACATATTTCTGTATTATTAAAAACAAAGGCAGTTTATTCTTGAACGATTTTTATATTTAGCGATTTTCTGATCACCCTATACATGCAAGATGAAAGTTCTCCATGCCAACTGCATTTCAAAGACAAGCTAAAATTTTAATCAAGAATGCCTTTTCCTTGTAAAATGAAAAATGAAAAATAAAAATTTTTCCCTCTTTTCTGCTCTAACCAATTTCACAAATGTTATTAATTCTAATCATCCGATTAGATCTACACTCAAAATACTAGCCTATAATCTTTACCTGTAAGGAGTGAAATATAAGTCAGTAAGGACTTTATCTATTTATTTATAAAGGCTAGTGTTACATACACATAAAAGTGTTTACACGCGTCCAAAAAAAAAAAGAAAGTGGTAAATAACAATACACATAATGATAGCAATCAACTAACTGTTATACAAATATACATAAACAACATATAATTAAAATAAATAGGATAAACGACATGCTAAGATTAATGATAACATTCAGATTCGAGCTACATTACTGTCAATGAAATCTTCAAAACTATAAAAGGCATTTTTTATTAAGAATTTTTTTATCCTTGATTTAAAATTATTTTCATTAAGAATTTGAATTTGGTGAGGTATTATGTTAAAAAATTTGATGGACCAATAATTAGTTAACCTCGTTCTACATTTTAGAATCAAAATGGCGGCAGTAAAACGGCATCTAAAATCTTACAGTTACTGTGAATAAGAGCAACGATCATAATAAGACGTCAAATAAAATTACACCACAGAATAATGTTTAAAGGCGGAAAGGATTGAAGCCATCTTTTGTAATCATTTCCTTTGTCCCCGTTTTACTTGAAAATTTCTTTGTAAATAAGTCCTTTCTTACTACAAAGAAAATATTAACGTAATGTTAATTACAAACAAGGTCACTTGAACAATTAATTTTCTTAAACATTGTTTTTGTTTGTTAAATGTCGTTGTTGTACGTAAAAAAAATTGTTTTTCTAGAAAAAAGGAATTGAGTTGGCATCATCTGAGCTGAAATATATCCACAATTGTTTCGGACAGTTCGTGCTGGGTAGCAAGTATTATTTAAAAATGCTTTATGCGCAACATTTATACCTTGTCTCTAGAGGATTTTCATGAAATATTATTTCCAATATTGCTGCTGCTTTGTTGTACTTTGGTATTTTCCTGTAACTTTCAGAACGTGATATTTTTAAAAGCAATTTTTTTAAGCGGATAAATCAAGATATTATTTCTTGATTTCAAGTAGAAAAAGCATCCAAAGCGTTTGTCGTTGACGCCTAAAGTAAACGACGTCTTCAAATTGTTATAAAAACATTTAACTTGATTTATTTAATTTGCTTTTTTTTATTTGACTATAATTTCATTACAACAAGAATGCTCATAACATTTTAATAGCCTTTTTGTCAGTTTCTTCTTCACTCACAGTGAATATCAAATATCTGATGTAACAGTCGCAGTCACTTTGAATATCGAACTCGACAACATGTCCTTCTCAATTTGACTTACTCTATACAAGGTTTCTACAAGCTCTATGACAAACATTGACAGATAGTACTTGGGTTAATTTTAAACAATTTCTCTTATATCAACCACAAATTTTTTGTTCTCACTAAACACTATTTCATTGTTAAAATAGTTTGTTATAGAAAATAAATTAATGATGATAAATAAACTTCTGTCACTTGTTTGTTCCGCGTGCCTCGTCCATAGCCACTCCAGTCTTGATTGTAACAATTTTTCTATCCCCATTAACCCTAATTCCATTTTTCTCGAGCCTTTTGTTTCTAAAGAAATGCTGCTATTATTAAATAATAAATTGAAGAATAAGCGTTCCTATGGGCCGGACGAGATACCCATGTTTCTGTTGAAAAAAGTATTAGACATCATTATTGAACCAATCACTTACCTCGTGAATTTATCTTTCTTGGCTGGGGAGTTTCCCAAGATCTTAAAAACCGGAAAAGTCGTACCTATTTTTAAAAAACGGGATCCTAAATGTGTTGAAAATTATAGACCCGTGGCTGTCTCGTGTGTATTTTCTAAAATATTTGAATATTGCTATCTGGATCGTCTATTGAGTTTCATTGGAAGGCACAAAGTGTTTTCAGATAAGCAACATGGTTTCCGGGCAAATTTGTCTACGCACACTGCTATCTACTCCTTTTATAACGAAATGATTAACTTTATGGAGGCAGGCGAGTGCCCTGTTGGGATCTTTTGCGACCTCAGCAGGGCATTCGACTGTGTTAATCACGACAAGTTGTTGTGTAAACTTGAAATGTGCGGTGTGCGCGGAGTGGCCCATAAGTGGATTGCTTCTTTTTTAACTCACCGAAAGCAGTATGTTCATTTAAA
This sequence comes from Anoplophora glabripennis, assembly GCF_000390285.2. Lineage (NCBI taxonomy): Eukaryota > Metazoa > Arthropoda > Insecta > Coleoptera > Cerambycidae > Anoplophora > Anoplophora glabripennis. Next base: position 10,991 of record NW_019418020.1, on the reverse strand, counting down.
CTTTATGAATGATTTAGGAACCAATAACATTAAGTCGGAATACGGAGAAGTAAACGTGGGGGTTCCACAAGGCTCTGTGTTGGGTCCTATCCTATTTCTACTATATACAAATGAACTCGATACTTTGATGTCCAACGTTTTCCTCGTTATGTATGCGGATGATACGTCTATGCTCATTTCAGATGCCAACGATAAATTATTGGAATCCAAATGTAGTGCTGCATTAAATGCCGTGGAAAATTGGTGCGTCACTAACACTCTAAAACTCAAC
>NW_019418020.1:0-6797 GCF_000390285.2 Anoplophora glabripennis | reverse complement strand
TATTTATTTATAAAGGCTAGTGTTACATACACATAAAAGTGTTTACACGCGTCCAAAAAAAAAAAGAAAGTGGTAAATAACAATACACATAATGATAGCAATCAACTAACTGTTATACAAATATACATAAACAACATATAATTAAAATAAATAGGATAAACGACATGCTAAGATTAATGATAACATTCAGATTCGAGCTACATTACTGTCAATGAAATCTTCAAAACTATAAAAGGCATTTTTTATTAAGAATTTTTTTATCCTTGATTTAAAATTATTTTCATTAAGAATTTGAATTTGGTGAGGTATTATGTTAAAAAATTTGATGGACCAATAATTAGTTAACCTCGTTCTACATTTTAGAATCAAAATGGCGGCAGTAAAACGGCATCTAAAATCTTACAGTTACTGTGAATAAGAGCAACGATCATAATAAGACGTCAAATAAAATTACACCACAGAATAATGTTTAAAGGCGGAAAGGATTGAAGCCATCTTTTGTAATCATTTCCTTTGTCCCCGTTTTACTTGAAAATTTCTTTGTAAATAAGTCCTTTCTTACTACAAAGAAAATATTACATGGCAGTTATTTGTTTTAACGTAATGTTAGTTACAAACAAGGTCACTTGAATAATTAATTTTCTTAAACATTGTTTTTGTTTGTTAAATGTCGTTGTTGTACGTAAAAAAAATTGTTTTTCTAGAAAAAAGGAATTGAGTTGGCATCATCTGAGCTGAAATATATCCACAATTGTTTCGGACAGTTCGTGCTGGGTAGCAAGTATTATTTAAAAATGCTTTATGCGCAACATTTATACCTTGTCTCTAGAGGATTTTCATGAAATATTATTTCCAATATTGCTGCTGCTTTGTTGTACTTTGGTATTTTCCTGTAACTTTCAGAACGTGATACTTTTAAAAGCAATTTTTTTAAGCGGATAAATCAAGATATTATTTCTTGATTTCAAGTAGAAAAAGCATCCAAAGCGTTTGTCGTTGACGCCTAAAGTAAACGACGTCTTCAAATTGTTATAAAAACATTTAACTTGATTTATTTAATTTGCTTTTTTTTATTTGACTATAATTTCATTACAACAAGAATGCTCATAACATTTTAATAGCCTTTTTGTCAGTTTCTTCTTCACTCACAGCGAATATCAAATATCTGATGTAACAGTCGCAGTCACTTTGAATATCGAACTCGACAACATGTCCTTCTCAATTTGACTTACTCTATACAAGGTTTCTACAAGCTCTATGACAAACATTGACAGATAGTACTTGGGTTAATTTTAAACAATTTCTCTTATATCAACCACAAATTTTTTGTTCTCACTAAACACTATTTCACTGTTAAAATAGTTTGTTATAGAAAATAAATTAATGATGATAAATAAACTTCTGTCACTTGTTTGTTCCGCGTGCCTCGTCCATAGCCACTGCAATCCGTCAGATATAAAATTCCCTCCAGTTTTTTCAAAAATAGTTTTAAACTGAAATATGTCGAAAAGTTCTGAATCAAACAGTAAGATATTATATATTTTTGAAAAGAGAAAAAATTAATACAGCTTAGTGTGCACTAACATATAGGGTGTTCCATTTAAAAAAAAATGTTTTTCTTTAATTTAGTGATTTCCATTATTCAATAGTTTTTTGTTTTCATAAAAAAACTTTTGTATTAAAAACTTTTTTGTGATTTCAATAATAAACTCACAATAAGTTGTCAGATTATAGTGACTAACCCTGTACATACATAGCAAAAGGCAACAGCGCCCTTCGTGCTATTCCTTGTTAGTTGCCATTATTCTAATTTATCCTAAATTTGAAGCGACGCAAAGTACCTTCAACTCGTGATGAAATGTAGAGCAATTAGCACGTTCTAAGAGGTAGCATTTTATGCAGCGGTTTAATTTTATTATGCAACCCTTCATGCAAATAGCCAGTAACGATGTCGAAAAAAGTTCAAACTAATTAAGGCCGAATTTTGAACAGCTCCCTCTCTGTGATTGAGTTTAACAGCAAGTTTTCAAAGCACCTTAATGAAAACTAATTCTGGAAATTGCAGTAACAAGAATTGGTACAGACTTGAAAGCTTCAATTAACTATGCATTTTTAAAGAAGATATATTCATCTTGTTTTCAACAGAATCACATAATAATGTATTCTAAAAATCACAAATTTCAAACTGTAGCTAGAGGTTATAAATTCAACAAAATTTCATATTATCTTCAATGAACTTTATTTTCCCTTATATCTTTATTGGAGTTGTTCCTGATTTTTTTTATCTTCTAATCCTGGAATTTGGTTTTGTTGTGAAGGAAGCGCAGATACCTGCTGCACTAAAGCCTTACGACCCATTGTGCTTGCCGCTAATATCCCGACTGTCCAGAGGTGACAGAAACTCTGCCTCAAATATTTACACCCTTTTACAATTAAGCAAACATAGTGACAGAGATATGCATGGAATCCTCGTCTTCATGGTCGCATAACCTGTATCTCGCATTGACACTTAGACCAGTTCTATTGAGATAAGCAGTTAGAAGTCCTGTGACTAATTTTTCGATTTGCTTCAGCCTATGGGAAGGCTGGCCTGTCTCAGATCAGATCCACCTGAGCATTCTTTCAATCTTCCTTTGATCCAGCTACTAATATATCATAACATAGCAGTAACCTGAACACTGGTTCAGATCCCATGCTGTGACCAGGAACCCATATTAGATTCATGCGACATTCCCGCCCCAACAGGGCATTCACACACTTCGAGAGCACGGGCAAGGTGATCCTGTTCATCATAAGCTGCCTGATTGTCTGTGCATATTTGAATATGCTTATTCCTATATATCTTTTTGATTTTTCTTGTGCAAAAACAAAGATAGTGAATACCTCGACCTGAAAGACCGTGGCGTACGTCCCCTCAGAGGATAAAATAAGTTCGCCTCTGGTCGCAAGCAACAGATACCACTCCCTGAGTCCTTGTCAGTCTTGACTCGTGTGTGCACTAGACCAGTACGTCGGGATCGACAAGACAAGCTGCTGTATCTGGTATCTCTCTGTAAAAAATATATGTATGGTCGGTAACGACTGCAAGAATCTTATCTTCCTCCTTGCGGACAACCTTGTGTCCTCCATTATGATCTTTGTCTCGCCACAGCCCCCACTGAGTAACCCTATATGACAAAACACAAATAATTCATTATCCTGAGTAGGTACCTCATATCGATAAGCAATTACAAGAGGCCACTGCGTCATTTTGTGTTTACAACGATCTAAAGCCATTTTGTGGCTTTACACAGATGAAATCAGGTCCTCATTCTCTTATGAAGCTGTCGTATAGTAGATTACAGTTCGACAACTACCATTAAACAGCGGTTATTGCAAGTTAGAACGGCTAGCATACGTTAGCACGACTGGAGTGATACGCACAGGTCCCACATAGGCCTTAGAGGCTTTTCTGCCACTCCGAAATAAATTGAATTTACTTTTTACTCTACAGTATGTCCTCGGTTAGGGTGAATTAGAGGAAAAACTTATTTATGGTTAAATGAGATTGCCAAGATGAAAAATCCTTCTATCATGAAGAATACTGGAAATCACAACTGCTCCGAAAGGAGATGTGTAGAATGATTCGCTTCTAGGTTTGACCTTGAAATAACCTTTAACCTGACCTGACAAGGTCAAACGGATCTCGGATTTGGACTCAACGATCTCGATGCACAGACATATTTTTTTGTGGGGCTGTGTAATTTTTTGACACTTCTAAACAAACAATTTACCACAAATTAATTGGAAATTACAAAGAAATATCTTCAAATTAAAAAAAAAATAATGATAGATCTTTTTCTCAAAAACGGTACCTTACTCTCCCAGTAACTACACCACTGGAATATATTTTAAAATCATTTATCATGCCCACATTAAAATCCTATTTTGGAATTTAAGTTATAGAAAAAAATTATAAAACTTTTAATATATTACAACTCGCTAGAGAATCAACAATTTTTATATCACAAACCCCAATTATTTTAGTTATTAGAATGCATCAGCGAAGTTTGGCCAAACTTATTATCAACACCATGTATTTATGTCACATTCTAATTCTTTTATCTTATTGTTAATTTCAACTCCACGCTGATATTTATTTTCACTTTACCTCTATCTTTAATATAGTAGCCGCCACAATTGAATCCAAAAGTAGTTCATATTCCCTTATTATATTTTTTATTGCTTCTTTAAGTCTGTAACCCCTGTTTTTCATTATTAGTTCTTCCATCCGTTCATTGCCTATAAAGTAGAAATTCTCCTTATTTGAGTCCTTTGTCCATTTTAAGGGAAGATAGAATAGAAAACATATATTATCGTTAAAATATATGTTACGTATATTTCAAAAGGGTACAGTCAAAGCCAAAATAAACCACATCAAAATCCAATAACTTGGACTGAAGTTGAAACGGTACATTTTCTTTCTATTTTATAATCAAAAATATATTTCCTCCTATGAAATAAATTGAAGCTTGATAAAAAATATTTTAAAAGCACACGTGCAAAAAAAAATAGTTAAAATCACGGGCTAAATCAAAATTTAACTTCATTGCACCTGGATCTGAGAAGTTATCTTGTGTTGGGAGAGCCATAAAAGTTACAATACGATGGCAATTTCAGCACTTTTATGTTTTACGATAGTTTTACTATTAATCGATGTACATTGTAATAATGTACTACAGTTTAACTTTAAAATAGCATGGATTCCAGTAAAGACGGAAATATAAATACATTTTCTTCGGATATAATAAGAAAATACATGTACATGATCATCCATAAAAAGAGTTGAATGCAGTTTTTTTATCCAAAGCAATCTTAATAACATAATTATCGTTAGAGTTACATTTTTGTTCTTTTTTTATGAATGTTCTTGTGAAAGTGACTTACAACTTTTCTTAAGAAGGTTCAAACTAGGGAAGTCGATTATTATTAATTTATGTTTACCTTTAAATGAAACTAACGCTTATTTTATTAATATTCGCATTTCTTTTCTTCCCTAAGAAAATGTGTTTAATGTTCATTGTGATAATTGTAAAAGCTATTACAATTTGACACGTAACAAGCGTTTAATATACGTGTAGACAGTGATCATCAATCAAACACGAGATCTTTTATGAGTGAACGTATTTTTTGGCAAGGACAAAGCTGTCTATTATATTCTCCTTACAATAGGTAACTCTAAATTATTAACCCCATTCTCTTTGACTAAGGTGCCAGTACAATCGTATATACTTAACTGCATAAATGAACTTAAGAAAAGGACAATTATCGATTTTGGGTAGAATTAACTGTTCTCTGTATAGCATTACCACATTAGCATCAACGACAACAACAACAGCGGCAACTAACGAGCGTTCAAATAAAAACGTGGTCACTGAAAATTTGGACGTAGGGCCTTGCGTATAGCAAATGAACTTAAACGTGATCTGTCAAAGCGCTATATCGCCGCTATCAATTTGAATATTTTCGTTTTAAAAAGCGTTTAAAATGGTGTTTTCTCAAGAACAAAAAGTGTTTATCATAGAGTCCTACTTTAGAAATGGACGCAAGATNTGCTTATACATGTACATGATCATCCATAAAAAGAGTTGAATGCAGTTTTTTTTATCCAAAGCAATCTTAATAACATAATTATCGTTAGAGTTACACTTTTTTTTCTTTTTTTATGAATATTAACTTGTGAAAGTGACTTTTACAACTTTTCTTAAGAAGGTTCAAACTAGGGAAGTCGATTATTATTAATTTATGTTTACCTTTAAATGAAACTAACGCTTATTTTATTAATATTCGCATTTCTTTTCTTCCCTAAGAAAATGTGTTTAATGTTCATTGTGATAATTGTAAAAGCTATTACAATTTGACACGTAACAAGCGTTTAATATAAAAAATACGTGTAGACAGTGATCATCAATCAAACACGAGATCTTTTATGAGTGAACGTATTTTTTGGCAAGGACAAAGCTGTCTATTATTATATTCATGATCGATTTTTGGGTAGAATTAACTGTTCTCTGTATAGCATTACCACATTAGCATCAATGACAACAACAGCAGCGGCAACTACAACTACTACTGCTGCTACTACTACTAGGAACGATAATAGAATAATGATACATTTTTGTCAGCCCTGTGAATACTTACTTGTTTTAAAAGACGGTAATGGGGATCTTCAATATTTTTGTGAAAAATCAACATATGAAGGAAATACCTGTTGTACAGGGTATTCTCAAAGTTGAGTGATTTATTTTAACAGCTGGTTGAACTCATCAAAAAAGTCGATTTACCAAAATCGTTTATGTAAAAGTTATCAAATAAAGCAATTATTAACAATTATTTAAAAAAAAATAAATTTAAAAACGTTATAATACAAATCTGATTTATTGGCATTTTCGACCACTCCATTGTAAAAACATAAATTGTTTGCTTGATACTGACACAGGGTATGTCTTTTTTTGTAGCTGCACGGTTTTGACTACGCTTTTCGATTTGACAGTGCTAAATAATTCGTACAGTATTATTTTTGATTTGTGGATGTTTTGTCCGATACAAATGGCACATGTTTATGAAAACAATGAACTAGTGGACATAATATTTAACTTACGGTGAGTGTCAACAAAATGCAGCCGCAGCATGTCGCTTGTACGCGGAAAGGTTTCCTTTACAAATTCATCAGCCTCCGCGGATGTTTGTAAATTTAGTTATAAGACTCCGCGACACAAAGAGGAACAACAAGCAGGTCACTCTGGAAGACCTCCTCC
>NW_019418019.1:3499-24926 GCF_000390285.2 Anoplophora glabripennis | reverse complement strand
AATCAATCACTCCTCTTTATATTTGTGCCCGGCCGTTAATGTTACTTTCCCCGCGAGAAACCGCGAAGTCAGGTTTGAATTTCCTAGCAATTTGAATGTCGCCTTCGCTCGGCCAATTAAATCTACCATGAATCTACCGCCAATTTGAATGCTGCGCTCTGATTGGTCGATGAAGCCATGGGGCGTGGTCTAAAGTGGAAGGGTGGGGGGTGGCCAAACCGCCGCTATTCCTACTGCCGCCTGCAACGTCGATGGCGCGCGCGAAATGTTTATTTCTTTTTTGGCTGACTGACAGTCCAACAAAATGGTTAACCATTTTGTTTATGGTTAATATAACAATTAATACCCTCATTAAAGTTTTGAAGTAGGTATAGTAAACGAATTGCATATATATTATTTATTGTTTGTAGGTACATACCACATTGGGGCTGAGTGACCAGCTGTGCCCACGTTCAGCTGACTGCCTGACAACTTTTATTTATATGCAATATAGAATTTGTATTTCAGCCTTAGTAAATTCATTTTATTATCACGGTAGGTACGACACCTTTGATAGTTACCTGAGACACCTGTTCTCAGTTCGCTTGACTGACAGCAGTCCTATAAAAAAACTAGGCTTAGTAAAAGACAATTTTTTTGTCTCTAGCTCTCCATCTACAAAAAACTCGCTAATTTAAAAGATGACTATTGATGAGGAGTAGTTTGTAGGATCTTTTTATTATAATATTTTCTAAAGCAATGAGAGTGATGGGATTTCGAAAACCGCTGTAAATAAAGAGAAAAGTAAATCTTATGTTCCTTTTACGCACTATTTCGTTTAACTCGGGAACCTTTGATAAAAAAAGGTATAGCTATTTAACTGAAGATTATACACCATATACAGAGTGTCCCAGAATAACGTGTACAACGGAGGATCACAGATTTGTGGTCTCAAAATAGGCAGATTTAGGCTAATTCACCTATATCTGAAATCGCTTCCTTTGGTCGCTATATGTCCTCAAAGTTCTTGAAAATTTTATACATTTTGTAAATAACTGGAATATATATTAATCGATTTTGATTATTTTTGGGGTGTGGACTTTACCTTTCAATCTACAGATTTTGGTGTTATACAGAGTGTTTTTTAAAACTTACAACTCCTACAAAATTGATGTATGGTGATAATATCCGTTCATAACTTTTTCTCTTTCGGGCAATAATGACAATTATTTTTTATTTGATAGGTGATACCATTTGGAAGTTTTTGGGAATTTTGATTAAATGAGCGGTTTGGGTACAAAAAAATATTTTTTAAATGTTTACATTATCTTGCCATCCATACTACATTACTTATAAAGTGCTAGTAGTTACTGATTATGTAGATTGACTATAATAATTTCAGTTTGATATTTAAGTCATTGTGCTTGCCAATTCTTATGAGTGTTTACTACGATAAAATATACCACGTTACTTAATTTTTCAATATGGATACACACATTCGACGAGTTATTTAAAACGTGCCTAATTATTGATATAATTCGTAAAAACAATCAAATACAATAAAAAAATGGAGCTCAAAGTAATAAAGTTGAGGTTATTAAATTTAGTACAACTTATTATTAAAGAACTGTTCAAAATGACCACGTTGTTTCTACAACAAAGGATAATTCGGCGAAGAAAGTTAAAGGATCTTTTGAAATTCTTAAGGGCTATTTTTTAAAACATTTATGGCATTTCGGATATGCCTCTACAACTCTTCTTCAGTGTTAGATGTGGAAACATGCATTGCTGTTTTCAGTTTCCGTAACATTCAGTCTATTGGGTAGAATAACAGGGCCAATAATAATGCTATCAATGATCCCAAACTAAACATTGATGCGAAATTCATGCTGATAATGTTTCACTTTGACAGCATGCGGATTTTCTTGTAAAAGAGAATTGGCAGGTACAATGATTTAAAGAACAAACTGATATTACAGCCAACCTACACAATCAGAGCCTACTAGCACTTTCTTAAGTATTCTAATATAGGTTTTCCAGGTTTCCCTCATTCCTGCACTGAATGGTGGTTAGGGCCTATGTTGGTACGTAAGTCGTTCCTGGGCGTAAATGCGGCTTACGTAATAATAATATGCCGCCTCCTCTCCCGCACAAGTCTCCGACTTATGGGCTAATTCTCATAGTTAGAATGAAGAGTAGAGATATTATTATTATTTTTATTGTAGGTGGTAACATAATGTATACATTTAAAAACTAGCTCAAACGTCTCATTTAATCAAAATTCAGCAGAAGGCTCAAAAACTTCCAAATGACATCACCTATCAAATAAAAAAATAGTTGTAATTATTGTCCGAAAGAGGAAAAAGTTATGGATGGATATTATCACCATATATCAATTTTATAGAAGCTGTAAGTTTTAAAAAACACTCTGTATAACGCCAAAATGTGTAGATTGAAAGCTAATGTCCACACCCCAAAAATAATCAAAATCGAATAACGTCGGGTCCTAATTGAGAAAATATTTTTGATCGCGTGAGCGAGCGACTCGATAATCGCGCCGTGTAAAAGCGCGATCATCGGCGCTTTGTCCAAATTGAGTGGAGGATTTTAGGATCGTTTAATGCTAAAATGACGCGCGATCAATGCAGACGTCTACTTTGTGTAAATATTTACTTCAAATATTTAAGTTTTTTTAGGAAAAAAAAAATCAAACGTCCATATAAACACACAGTACATCATAGCAGAACAAAATTTGGAGAATTTGTTCTTTTAAAACTGCTGCAATGGTCTCCCATTCCTTATCTACGGCCACTCTGTTTTTATATAATGGAGACCATTTGTTCCAAATAGTAGGCCGCTTTTGAATTTCGTTTATTAATTGTTCTACTTGCTGTTAAGCCATAATTAGAATAATCAACGAATAAATGTTGATATTTTATCACCGCCAATCGCGCGACTCGAGGACGAAAATCAAACTGATTTGAAAAACAAACAAGTGCGATCACGCGATGCGAACATATCGCATCGCGCGTTCGCGCGATCGCTCTAATTTGACCATCTACACCACACCTCGAAGGTTTGATTGTTCGTCGAGTTGCTCGTTCGCTCGCGCGATCAAAAATTTTTGCCAATTAGGACCCGGCGTCATACGTATTCGAGTTATTTACAAAAATTTAAAAATTTTTACGAACTTTGAGGCCATCTAGCGGCCAAACGAAGCGAATTGGGATATAGGTGAATTAGCCTAAATCTGCTTTTTTTGAGTCCACGAATCTGTGGTCTTCCGTTGTACACGTTATTCTGGGACACCCTGTATAGAACTCGACGAACACAATGAAATTTTTCTAGAGAGTAAGTGAAATATTTTGAATATAACAAAATAGATTAGAAAAAATATCACAGGCAAACAAAACAAAAAAAAAAGTTATTTTCTGCAGATGAGCTTACACCGAATCTTCCGAGAGAAAGGGAAATGAAACCTACAAAGCGGCCAAAATTCTGCATTTGATAGAATTTTCCTTGGATTAAATACCAGGAAAATGTCTCTAAAATATAAAAATTAGCTGAAATTCTATATTCAATGGATTCAAGTAACAAACTCGAACAACATTTACAACCCACAGACAGCGAAATCTACCCACCCACCACACAGTAAACAAGTGAGTGACGGGAACTTATTTAACAGATCATGAAATTGCACACTGCACACAGTATGATCCACTTACCCAATTCCCTAGCCCTAGCATAGATATCGAAGACAAAATCAGTCTTGTAACCCTACACTTTTGATGGATACCAGAAACTCTCTACTCCTCGAAACTCCAAAATCTAATACAACTTTACATTTGTGGGTATCTCATTAGATGTGGCATTACAAAGTATATGTACAATTTTAAAATACCTGAAATCACTGAAGGCAGTTGTCAATGAATCGAGAAAATCGAATCGGTTATAAAACTAAAACTAACTAGTAAATTAGTGTAATGGCTGTTAATTATTATTTTATATAGTAATTACTACTCATTTACAGCTTTCTTCACATGTTTAACGTATACCATGATTGTAGATAGACTCCTTTGCAGGGTCACATCTAAAGAAAAATGAAGTAAAGACATATTAAAGTTGTAGCAGATTTTGCAGGGTCACATCTAAAGAAAAATGTAGTAAAGACATGTTAAAGTTGTAGCAGATTTTGGAGCTGCGTTACAGGACTGACTTCATATGTCCAAGATACGCTTGCCGTATAGGATGAGTGGATCACACGGTATGCAGCCTCTGTGGGTTAGGAATTTGGTTTCACGGCTTATTACATAAACTCGCGTGATGCATCAAGTCGTTTCCAGGGTTATGCCCACGAAAAATCCTACTGAATGCAAAGTTTGAGTGATTTCAAAGACAGTTTTTGGAAATAAGAAAACTGGAGGGCGATGAGGCATTTTCCATGGCAGTCTAAATATCTCTCTATAGTCTCACCCATTAAAGAGACTATCTTTTTATTTTGTGTGTTTGTGTATTTAATATGATTTCTATGAATTATACCACTCTTCAAAAATATGAATCATATTTTCTAAAAAAAAAGAGTTGAAACACACGTAATATTTGAATAAAGTCTCATTGTAGACCCTGGTGCAAGTGGGCTAAGCGCCAATAAGTAAATTCTTCTATTTTGTTATATCATTTGCCAACTAAATGTAATATTTGATGAAATGTGTATTGAAATATTTATTGAATGGGATATGTGAAGACCTTATTTATTTATTACGTTTAAACTTATACCAGGCGGAATTAATTGAATAAGTAATAATCAAAACGTTTTTTCCATACGAAATTATTAGAAACATATTTATTACTTACAAAAATAATAATGTTTAAGACAAATGAATGGGCGGAACAAATGCAAAGTAAGAGACATGTGATTGTATCTTACTATTTAAATATACCTCGACTGATATTGTCTGCAGTTACTTTTTCTGACATGGTTTTAGCGTTTTATTTATTTATTTGATATTTTGTGAAAAAAAAATGAAAATTAAAAAAATGGTGAAATAAACCCTTTCAAGTAACTGCCAACGGGTAACATAGTAGACAAGCTGCCTCCTATGTACCCATAAATAAAAGTCCAAATGATTTAGATCTAGGGAACGCGGTGGCCAAGTTATTTGGGAAATTATCATTTAACGAAGCAGTTATTTGTCTTCTTCTATGTGGTGGTACACCATCGTGCTGATACCACATATTTTCAACAATATTAAGCCCTACGTCATCAATGAAATAAAAAAGGTTGTTTTCCAAGACAGTTCTATACAGAACTGCATTTAAACGATCATTTAAAACATGTATAGACAGTAAATTAAAACAAGTTTCATCGGACCACATGACAAGCGAAATTAATGTATCATTTTGTGCATGTGGTTGAAGTAACTAGCGACAAAATTCTAATCGCTGAGTAGCATCATTACATTTTGGCGATGAAACAGATGTAACATTTCCCTGTTCAATACACGCCATGCAAAATTCGGTGATAAAGAAGACTACTTGTTATACGCCGAACACTAATTGAAGAGTTGTCAATGACAGCATCTATTATATCTTCTTCATTTTGTACATTCACTTTAGTAGGACGAATGGCCTTTTTTGGAGCGTGGTTACCTTTTTCTCGAAGACTACGAAATGAAGCACTAAAGACTGTGTGGGGCAGGTTGATGTGTATTTGGATATTTTCGGGTATTATCGGACTACCTATCTGGCGTTCCCATTGGAATACCCATATACAAAGATAATATCTCTTCAGTTATAAATAAATGCATTTTTTATTTAGCACTTCAATACTAAGTGTTAAATGAATAAACAAAATGACATAAATAATAATTTTTATTTATCAGGCTACTTTGAAATAGGCATGAAATTATATTTTTTAAGATGCTTGTTCTAAACAAAAACGAATCGGACCTATGATTCTATAAGAAAAAATGTTTGAAATTAACCCAGCTACCATCTGTCAAAGTTTGTCATAGAGCTTGTAGAACACCCTGTATATGATTTTAGTTTGGTTTTTATTTATTGTAATTAATAATAGAGTATAGCTTAATAGATGATTGTTCATAAAAAGGCAATTGAGCAAAACATGCTTTAATTATATGTATAGTAACAGCGACGTTGCCACAAACTTTCAGGGACATCAGTTCTTTTGTCAAAACATACAGAGTAACATTTTTTCAGAAAACGATTACTAACGGTTCTTTGGTTCCTCAAAAATTGGTAGTGAAATCAGTTTTTGATAGATTCTCAAGAACCGGTAAAGACTTTCTTCAAATTTGGTATTGTGCACTTTCCTTATAATAGCTGCCGTAATTTGAATAAACTAATGACGTCGAAAGGGTTTTGAATGATATCAACAATAAAAAAAAAATTAAAGTATTTGATGTGAAGGATAACCTTATCTTACAAATTTAGGTAAACTACTTCCAAACAAATATTTTGGCCAAAAAGCATAACATATCTAATTTTTTAATAATTAGAACTGTGTTATGACGGAAAGATTTTTTTGATCTTTCAATGAAATAAATGCGAATTTATGTTTTGATCAATTTTGTTTGCCACATACGCTCTTCTCCTAACTTTGTTATAAATTTTGATTTTTGATTTCTACAACAAAAAAAAACGAAATATAAAAAATTGTTTGGATACTATCTATCCAAATCCGTAAAAGAGGTCCTCTTTAACGTCAAACAACTTTTTTTAACAGTTGTATTTCCTCACATCCCTCCTGATTCCGACGTTCTTAATTTTTTATGAAGAAATTAGGTTGTACCAATTTTGAGTCAATATATGTATAATGGTTTTTGAGTAATTTATCAAAAACTGTTTTTGTGTAATCTTTAATAGAGAAATCATTGTTCTTGTTTTTTTAATTGTTTTGATTAGAAAAATCGTTTTTTAAGTTTGTGGCAACGCTACCTCACACTCTGACCCCGAGTGTCAAAGTTTAAAAAAATAGGAAGAAAGAGCTTTTATAGTGAGAATTTTATTAGTACCAATTTCGAAAATTTAATTCATTTTACTTTAAATATAAGATGCGCAAGTTACACTTTACAGGAGGGTTCATTAAACTTTGTTCTTTGCAATTGATAACTTAGACCACAAATGATGAAAATGAATTTAATTTTAAAAAACCTGTAACCAGATGAATTTCCAAAAATATTCTGAAATAAAAGAGTTTTATGAACTGAATGTTAAGCGGACATGAACCTTTTAAGACCTGTAGCTCAATGCAAACTATTGTTGAAAAAACAATATAGAAGTTTTTGTCATTATTGTTTTAAAACTTAAGCAACATTTCCAATAAAATACTAGTGGTTGAAACAAAATTCTTTTATCCCTTTCAAATAGTAGATAAACGAAAAAGCTGAAAGGTGTGCGAATACTGAAGAATCATTTTTCAACCAACTTAATTTTCACGATTTACATTCGAGTGCTACGAAAACACAATAAGGGGTGAAGTATGTAATTTAAAATTGGGTTGAATACAAACAAAAAAATCATTAAACATCAGAATTCGACGGTTAGCAAACAGATTGCTTGTTTCGAATTTTTTAATACGGATTTCCTCAACTGAATGTGATAAAGGCATTTAGATCAAACAAACGGGAATATTGAGTCAGACCCAATATTATGTTTCCGTTTTACTTTATTCATTTAATTTTATTTGCCAGAAAAGAGTTATTATAAAATAGAGAGGAATACAAAGCTGTAGAGATTTTTATTTCCGATTAATTTTATACCTTGAAAGAGGAACCATATTAGCTATTTTTGTTGCCAAAATCTGACACCTAACATATTCATCAGGACATCTAATATGCTCATAGGAGTCCTAAATATATTGAAACATATACATATACGTTCCAAAAAAAACTATGCAAACTTTGGAAAGGAGCAGTTGGTTCACAAATTAAAAAAAAAACATGTTCTATCTAAAAAAGAGAATATATTAACAAATAAATTATTATTTTATTATATCAATTTATAGCGTTAAACGATTATTTTTTTTTAAATATTAATTTTGATGTCATTCTTTCATGAAATACAGGGTGGTCCGAATTTTATGCAGGAAACTTCGAGGGCAGATAGATCTCTTTAAAATGATATGTGTTTGCCTTATAAACATTGATCTGAAACAGCCCTATTTTAGAGATACAGGGTGTTGAAGTTGTAAAAAAAATGATTTTTTGTTTATATCTCCGGAATATATTACCCGATCTCAATAAAATTTGGTACAGATAATCTATGACAGCAGGCCTTACATTTCCTAAAATATGAGCTTTAAAGATACAACCAGTGGTGTACAACTAGCAGGGGTCATCTCCTTTTTTATAAAAAAACCTACGCTACTGCATTTTTTACAAGTTATTGTAACGGATTTATATTCTAATACACAAAATACGTAAAAAAGGTAACTTGAATTTTTTCCCTAAGATTCGTCGTTTTCAAGTTATTCATACTAATACAATCCCCTTGTGCAGACATTTCTAAACATATTACAATTATATTTATGTTTATGCTTAAAAGTGAGTGCAATTTGTAAGCACATCAACAAAATTATTTACTACTATTATTCTTGTAACATTATGGTTAGAAGTGTCTGCCACAAGGGGATTGTATTGGTATGAATACAGAATAAAATATGATAATATTGATAATATTGAAAATATTGAAATTGAATTGAAATAGGTATATTCGAAAAAATATTTCCTAAAAAATATTTTTGAAATAATTGAAATTAGGCGAGAAATCATCAATGTCGCGTCGCGAGAAGGAAGAAGTTTTGGAAAAATGCAGGTCAATCTTATACATAATATTTTTTTCCTATTCCATGACATCCAATACGTGAGATATTCGCGAAAAACCTTGTTTTTGAAACTTTGACTCGAAACGTGGCGAGAAAATGGCGAGAATTTGAAAAAAATTGCAAGGGACCAATCTTGTAGATAATTAAATTCTCTACAACTTTCACACCTCATGAATGTCCGATGTATAAAATGCGAGATAATTGTAAAAATACTTTGACAATCAGTATACTTATTGAGTAGCCATGTTATGATTTTTGTGATTTTTTTCAAATTTGGGTTAGGGACACCCCAAAGAACGTCTGTGCAAAAATTAATTTATACTGAAACTGCAGTGTCTAATGCAACAACTGCTTATAGGACAGTTTCACATGCGACATGTGAGAAATATGCATCCATTACATTAGTGAAACATTGTTCTAATTGCACGGTTAATGCGTTCTTACATATCCCCCCCCCAAAAAAAAAAAAAACTGTATTAAATTTATATATTCAAAAACAGTCTTTCTTAAAAATAAGGTTACCATCTATGAAATATAATTGTCACTTATTCTTTATCTAATAACGTTCCATAAATGTTGTTAGTGACGTGTGTGCAATGTATAAAATTACAATTTATTTATAAGGAGTAAAAATGAGAGTCTGGGAAATAAGGTTTACGTGACATGCTTCCCACATTTTCAATATAAAACACTTGTAGGCTCTAAGCTTTTTTTGAGTAATTTCAGTAAAATATTATCATAAATGTACTACATAAAAAATAAATATCTGTTCACTGCACTGGTATAAAAATTTAGTTTCTAGACAGCGAATGAATTGGTGTAATTTACTTTATCTCTTAAAATATTAAATAGAAATATTTTTTCTATTTTGTCATTAATGTCACCAAATTACACATTAGTGGAAAATAGAAAAGTAATAAACAAATCAATGACTCAATAGTAGTGGATATCACTTACTGAATTATTACTTTGCCACAACACAAATTTCGCTACGACTACCATAAGGGAACTGTAACCATGTTTTTTTAACTGTTTTGAGTCCTTAAAAAAATCGTCTAATTAATTTAGGGTTTTGAAAACAAGGAAACAATAACTAGTAGTTGTCTCAACTACTCAATTATGTATTCTGGTATATTTACGTTCAAATTGTGAATAGGTACATACTCGGTTGCATTGCATATCGGTAAAATAAATCGTTAGCAAAGTTATAATAAATGCACATTTTGCAGCAACTCGTTATAAAATGGATAGCTTAGAAGCACGATATGATCCTGTAATCCTCATTATCCGCAACATTAATGCAACTAAAGTTTAAACTATATTCAGGGAGTTTGTCATAGCGAGTCGTAATTGGATAAAATTAGAAGTAGGGGACACAGTGGTGTATAACTACGAAGCAGAATCCTGCATCATAAAGAATATTTATTGTAAAAGTTATATCCAATTAGAATTAAGCTGCTAAGTAATATTTAGGATCGGTAATATTCGAGACGGGACATCTTATGTTACAATATGGGTCTTCATATACAGGGTGTTGCATATACTAGACAAACTTAAGGAACAAGTCCCTCATGTCATTCTGAGAAAAGGTTATAATACAGGATGACCCATTAGGAATGGAAACACTCGCGTACAAAAGTTGTTTATGGACCGATTTGAACCGGTTTTTTTTTTTAAGATAGATCTCCAAAAACTCTATCTTGATGCAAAATTTGAAGACGAAATTTTGATTTTCAAGGCCTACTACGAATTTTTTTTTTAAGTGAAAAATAGCAAAATTTTTTAGCAATTTTTTTTATAAAAAATCTGACTACACCACTGGATTTAGGAACCCCTCAAATGCATTTGTACCAATTTTTGCAAAAAAAAGTTTGCCCGTAAAAAAGTTATGACAATATCGGCATCACCAGTGTTTGCCGTTGTCGGTGAACCTATTCTTTTATAAAAACCGAATAGAACCCATTGGGAAACAAAATTAAATAACAAACACTGGTTTAATAATTATTAATAAAAATCATAAAAACTAGTATACACAAAATAAACAACAATTACTCTAATATAAACAACAATTGATAAAAAAAGTAATTATTAAAAAATTACATTTTTAAAAATGAAAAAGGAGTCTGTCAGATTGATGTACACTAATAACGTCATTAAATTTAAATTTTTGTAGCTTCCACTAATCCTCCGTTTAATTCTATACATTTTTCATAACGTTTTTTTTATATTTTTTACAACATTTTGTAATTGATGCGCGTTAATCTCCTCACACGCTCCCTTATTCTAGAGCACAATACCTCCCGGTTAATTGGCCGTGTCTTATAAACTTTGGACTTAATAAAGCCCCACAGAAAAATATCAAGTGGGGTAAGGTCCGGAGATCAGGGTGGCCAATGAATTAATCGACTGTTTCGACCTATCCAATGATTGGGGAAATTCTCGTTAAGCCACTCCCTGACTTGTCTCGCATTGTGTATTGGACATCCATCTAACTGAAAATGTAGATTTAATCTTTCTTGTAATGGAAGATTATCGACAGTATTAAAAAATTTGTTCTGAAGGAAAAATAGAAATTGTTCGCCATTCATATTCCCTTCAAAGAGGAACGGACCAATGACTCTCTCGTTAAGTATCCCACACCAAACGTTAACTTTCTGACTATATTGTCTTCGGCAATTAATTATTCGCTCTGGATTTTCTGAAACCCAACACCGCGAGTTCTGTGATGATACAATTCCTTTAGTCGTGAATGTGGCAGTAGGGTATTTTAACCGGTTGTGAGTCTCCCCCCTCCACTTTCGCCCTTGAAATGACATATGTGGTGACGTATGAGGTGACCGTGAACGACATTGAAGGTCACATAAGTTGGTAACCTTTATTTGTCCTCTATACAAAGTTAAAAATTATTTGTAGTTGGTAAATGATATTGAAGGTCACATCAGTTGGTGACTTTTATTTGACCTCTGCTGATTGAGTGCTATAGGATTACCTTCAATGTCCTCTGTCACTACCTCTAACTGAAGGGTACATGAATGTTAATGTCATTTCGAGTCAACTGCACATGCGCTATCCATTCTATGTATAAAAAGGATGGAGTAAGTAGAACGGATTTCATTTCAGTTTGAAACTCTGATCGGTGGAGTGACTTTACTGATAAAAAAAATGTGTTTGTGCAGTGTATGTGGTAAAAGTTTTTCACGCAGTGATAACTTGCGTCGTCATGAAAGGGAGTCTTGTAATCGCATAAACGTTGGTGAACCTGATGCGAAACGGATCAAATTATTACATGAGAGTCAACCAATTCAAACAGTAAAGTGTTGTAATAGGGATATACCCAGGAGTCAAATATATGCTCATCGTAGGACATTGGAACATAGAACAACGTCCTGTACTCCTAAATGTGAGGGCATACAAGTAATCAATAGTGCATTCAAGTGCAGGATAATTAGTTATAGAGTGCATAGTGACACCAAACATACAGATTATGTAATGTTTTTTGATGAAGTGAAGGCGAAAATAATAAGTTTGTTGGAAGACATCATAAGGGTTCATAAATCTATAAAAGTGAATATGGAAACTTTTGCTAATTACATATTACAAACTCGCGAGACATCCGATGTAAAGGCATTTAATAGTTGCAATAGGATTATCGACGAGTCGTTGGATATTAGTGACATTTACAAAGACTTTGTAGACACGATGACATCTCAAACGTCAGAATTTGAGGAGAAAGATTCTGGTAAGTGATACTAATAAGAGGTGTAATGAAAGACGTTAACATAATTTGTTATTATTGCAGGTTGGGCTATCGAAGAAATATTATATGTGGAGGTTAACGTAAATAAAAACAGTCCTCTATGTGGATCTTCATATATAAAGTTACCGAAGTTTGTGGAAAACAAGAAAGCTGTGGTAAACATAAAAAATCAAGATGAGTGTTGTTTTGCATGGGCAATAACCTCAGCTTTATATTCACCGAGAGGTCCAGTGCATGAGATGTCATCATATCCACATTTTTCATCTGTTTTAAATTTGGTAGGTATGAACTTTCCAGTTAAATTGAAGGATATTTCAAAATTCGAAACAATGAATGATATCTCTGTTAACGTATACGGTTTGGAAAGTACATTCGAAAAGAATAGATTAAAATACGAAATTGTCGGACCTTTGCGTTATTCACAAAGAAAATTGAGGTATCATGTGAATTTGTTATTTATTACTAAGGAGTGCGGTCAAAATCATCATTGTGGTAAAGAATGTGCGATAAGCCATTATTGTTGGATTAAGGATTTGTCGAGATTGGTTTCTAGTCAGGTGTCTAATAATGAGCATAAAAAGTATTTCTGTGACGGTTGTATATCTTACTTTGGTTCTGAAAATATGCTATTACAACATCAAAGGCGATACTGCAATCAAATTTACACTACTGCACCTACTTTGGAATTACGTGTAGATAAGTTTGGGAAAAGTGTTTCCGAAAACATACTAAAATTTGAAAATTTTGAAAAGCAATTGAAGGTGCCTTTTGTAGTATATGCCGACTTCGAATCTATTTTGAAACCTATAGATATATGCGAACCTAATCCCGAACAATCTTATACGTGCAAAACTTTCAGCCATGAACCATTTTCGTTTGCCTATTTGATAAAGTGTTCCTTCGACGATTCACTCTCAAAATTAGTATTTTATAGGGGGGATAATGTGGCAAAGGTATTCATACAGCGTTTAGAGACAGATTTGAGGGAAATCTATAATAAATATTTAAAAAATATAGTTCCAATGGATACCTTGTCTGAGGACGACGAGAAAAATTTCAATAATGCCGTCATTTGCAGTATATGCGAGAAACCATTCGAAAATGTTCATATTAAAGTCAGAGACCATTGTCATTTGACAGGAAAAAAGAGACCAGGGGCCGCTCATTCCGTTTGTAATCTAAATTATAAAATATCAAATTTTATTCCAGTTATATTGCATAATATGTCGGGGTATGATGCCCACCTTTTCGTGCGCGAACTGTGTTCGAATAANAAAAAAAATATTTTTTATTATTATTATTAAAACTTGGGAAGGTTTTTCTTCAAGAAAAACAAGTTTAAAAAAGGTATAAACTATATTACAATAACTACAAATAATATTTTTCTAGAAGAGAAAAATGACAATGAAATTAACACTGTTAGAAACCTATTAATCTAACAAAACAAGTAATAGTGATTCGCTGGAATAATCTGAGCAACGAAAATCCAGGAAACAACAAATTCAACTACCAGACCGTAGAAAAAAGAGTACTAGGTATATGAAAATGAACGTTACTAAACTTATTTGACTTATTACAAAAAAATCGCGGAGCTTTTACTAACCACATTTTATGTAATCCTCTGTATAATCCTTTCGGGTTTTCCGAAAAACTGCACTAAAAAACTTTGTCGGTTTAAGTTCCGATCCAACTCTTTAATTACTGAAGGTAATTAGACAATTTAACGAGCACTTTGTATATCGAAGACTAGTAAGACTCGGAGCAATCACACAAGGTTACTTTCGAAGATTTGTTTCACTTTATTCCCCGTAATTGCGGATGAAGACTAACTGGTAACTTGTTGAGAAGAACAAGGTTGTAAACTAAGAATGGAACCTTTGAACTTCGGCGATAAACTGTTTTAGAGCAATCACACAATGTCACTTTCGTAGATTTATATCACTATATCCCGTACTTGAGAATGAAGATTAACTTGTAACTTGTTAAAAAGAACTTAGTTGAAAACTTAGTATTGAACTAAAGGACTTCGGCGATGAACTGATTTCAAAAACGAAAAACCAGCCCTTTTATTTAGAAATTTTCGGTCATTAAGGGTGATTCTCCCTTAACTATTGCGTATTTGCAATCATGACATCATGCTTTGCAATCTTTCATCAGATTTCATCATCTTTTTAGAACTTTCTATAAAGTAAACTGAGGGTTTCGATACTCGATTCTGATTGGTCCCGGCCTTGGCGAGGAGCAGAATACTGATTGGCTGAAGGCTTTAATATAAATATTAAAGTGGTATAAAACGCAATTTTCGATTTTGTTTCATTCATTTGCATAGTAGCCCTTCGGTCTACAACAGCATCACGAGGAGTCAGTCAGTATACAGTTCGACTGTAACTGAATAGTAATAATAAGTGAAGTAAGTAAAGTAAGTGAAGTAAGTGACGTGACAGCTATGGGTAGAACGAGCACTGTTCCGAGAAAAATGAAATCAACAAGCTCATACAAAAACGGGGGTGGAGTGAAGCCGGTGCCGAAAATAACCCCTGAAGAGCGACGTCATCAGCAGCAGCAGGTTAGATGGCAGCAAACAGGGTATTACACCACGGCAGCGACTGGGTACACAACGACGATGTCGTCTTCAGCCACCGCGACAGTAAACAATGTCGAGGACATCCCCATCCCTGACGACGACATGATCGCACAGGCGTTAGCGGACATTGGGGGTGTTCCGTCCACGGCATTGTCGCCGATAAGCGACGCCGAGGACGATATATTTCAACCAAAGCCACCACCGGTTGTGGTAAAACGTCAGAGTCGTCCTCGTGCGCCGCAAAAACCGAAGAGTAAGGGGAAGACTTCTCAGTTGTGGCAGATGTTAAATTCCACAACAACAGTTCCGCCGCCGCAACCGCCAGCAGGGATTCCCCAACAAGAGGTACCCTCCATACCCCTGCCCCCGGTACCCTCCGTACCCCTGCCCCCCATGCCCGATGAAGTTCCAGCGCCCGAAGAGATCCATCAAATTTCGGAAGATGAGATGGAGATTCCTTGTTCGCAAGACGGCGAGGCGGACGTCGTTTCTGCCTTCCTTCGCTACTGGGAGAAGCTTAGTCGGAGGGAGGAAGGAACGGACAGGGAAGTGCGGGACATGAGGGACAGACTTGCTGGAAAACGGGAGCAGTTGCGTACATTAGAAATAGAAATTAGAGAATTAGAAATAGAAATAGAGAATAAAGTGCGAAAGAAGAGCGAAAGTGAAAAGACATTAAAACGGTTGACTGGGCGTATGAAGGTAAAACGTATGAATGAGTGATAGCTTTAAGATAGGGATTGTAAATAGATAAGTTAAAATATGTATAAATAGCTGTAAGATATAAATACCCATTGTATATGTAAATCGTAAAATATAAATTTTTTATACTTATATTTTATAAAATAAATTTAATTTCCTAGTTCATACTTGTTTAATTTTATACAAAAACAACTAAACCTTAAATTTTATAAAATACATGAAAATATAAGTTTAAAATAAAGTGGAAATTATTAAACACAATATAAAAAAATAATAATAAAACATAAAAAGAAAATACTATGTCCGTTTTTTTTTTAACCTAAAACTATTAAAATACATATTTTATTAAATTTTGCATAAAACGTACAGAACACTATTTTTACTAATATTTTGAATCAATAATGTTTAAAAAAAATATGAATTTGCAATTAGTAAGTCTAATGAGTAATAGTAATTGTGAAAACATGTATATATCCTTAAGCATCTATGGTAGTCTTGGATTTATAACCATTATTTGCAACAAATCGAAATAATCATAATTTATACTTTAAAATTTTCGAGCAAAAATAATTATCAATTATAAACGAAAAAACACCAGAATGTTTATACATTCCTTGACGTACTTGTTTTTTAAAAATGTTCTAGTAAACATTTGTAATAATCTATCACTTTCTTCAAAATTCTGTATGTTCTGCAATATTCTCGAATTTTTTAGAAAAAAATCTCTTTAACATTCCATACACTTTGATTATCACAAGAAACAGCAGTTAATATCGACCATATTATCATGCAGTGTGATTCATAGAATTTATATGTTGGAAAATAGTTAGAAATTTTGCGAAAGTATTCTTTATCATTGGGGATTGTGGAGGTTGCCTCCCAAAAACAAAAATAACAAAGTTTTAAATTTGGGCAGATCGATAAGGGGAAGGGGGAGAGAAAAAAGAAAAGGGGGAAAGGGAGAGGAAGAAAAAGGAGAGGGGAAGGGAAAAGAAAGGGGGTAGGCCGGCCACGGTGCCGTCCCGTTTCACCACACCGCCGGCCGCAGGCCGGCGACGGTGCCGCCCCCATTTGATAAGGCCGCTGGCCGCAGGCCGGCGGCGGTGCCGCCCCTACTTTTTTACGTCGCCGGGGGCGGCACCGCCACGGCTGTAGGCCGGCCGCGGTGCCGTCCCGTTTCACGGCGCCGCCGGCCGCAGGCCGGCGACGGTGCCGCCCCCATTTCATAAAACAGCAGGCCGGCGGCGGTGCCGCCCCATTTCATAACGCCGCAGGCCGGCGGCGGTGCCGTCCTTTTTCACTACGGCCGGCGGCGATGCCGCCACAATTCCACTAATTGCCGAGCCGTTCCTATTTTTCCACGTCGCCGGCCGAAGGCCGGCGCGTTGAAAAGAGCGAAGTGACTGTCAGCGAAGTGTCACAAAAAAACCTTTCGGGTGGAGGCCGGCAGTGAAGTTGTCGGTCAAATACCGGGGTGAATTTCACATTGCTTCGCCACCCGCAGCAAATGTAATAAATAAGGTGTTAGTGAGCTTCACACCGATTTTATGGTTTATCACCGATAGAGAATTATTTTAAATAAAAGTTTATATTATCTACTATCAATTTATTTTTCCAAATTTTATTTTACAATTATGAAATAAAACTAATTACACTAAAATACATTTCATTAATTCATATCCTCTACATTTTCGTCATCACCCTCTGCTCTATCTCTTTGCTCACGGACCATATTCACCCACTCTTCTAAGCGACCTGTGATTGTACAGAATAATGTATTTATTATTTTCGAATTTATTCTTTTTATTTCCTTACCAAGCGCAACGTCCAGCATCAAGTCATCCGATACTGCAGATTCTGACCCTTCTGGTGACGGTACACGACCTATGATAAAAACACATACAAAAAAATATTTTTTACTCATTTAATTCTCTTACCTTCCATCAAGTTAACATTCAAATTATCTGGCGTTGTGGATCCCGATCTTTCCGGAGATGTAGTGGAATCAGGCTGCTGCTGCTGATTGTCATCTTCCATATCCTCGCCGTACATCGTTACCGTACTATCGCTCCACGATGATGACCATTGTCTAGTCGGGGAGTGAAGTGGATACGTAGTAGAGTCTGCTTCAGCTATCTCCACTACTAGGTCTCCTCTCTTCTCCATGTTCTTGCTACTTATGGTTGGTTCTTAAATTTGAAATCCTTTATATACGTTCCAAATAGGAAACTTATCTCTTCAACCCAAGGTCAAGTATCTTATATTATGAAACTTGTTCTTTAAAAGGTAATGTGTCGATTACAATAAAATTCATTGTAAAGTCCGTAGCACTGTGATTAT
The DNA here is from genome assembly GCF_000390285.2 of Anoplophora glabripennis. Taxonomy (NCBI): domain Eukaryota; kingdom Metazoa; phylum Arthropoda; class Insecta; order Coleoptera; family Cerambycidae; genus Anoplophora; species Anoplophora glabripennis. Next base: position 6,719 of record NW_019418019.1, on the reverse strand, counting down.
TACTTTGATTGTTTAAATACGATTTAATTTGTTGTGACACATTTGTTTGTAATGAAATGAAATCATAACTTCTATTCTTCTATTTATTTAATATTTTAAAAATATATATATATTTACATTAAATTCCAAACGAGTATTTACATTATTTAAAAAAATCTTAACTAACTAATACTAATCGCTGACACTGTCTTTTTGCGGTCGAGTATTATTGCAGATGACGCATGTCCTGGTTAACCGCACTTGTTCCAGAGGCAACCGACACGAGGAACAATAAAAGGAACATTCTTCATATGTCCCTGTGGTGTGCGAATCATAATGCCTGTGCTCATATTCCTCAACATCAGAAAGGCGAACCAACTCCATATAACACCTATGACACAGTTCGTAGTCGCCTTTCGGGTCTGTGCTGACGAGCACCATACTATACGTGTAGCAATAAAGTTGTCCTTTATCCGCTACATCACCATTTACTACTTCATGGGATCTCATCAGGATAGCACCGTGTTCGTCGGAGCAGTCTTCGACAACGCCCTCATCAACATAGTCGGGTACCTTCGAAAGAAAAAACATGATAAAAATTAATGTGAGTTTACATACTTTCAAATGTTATTACCTCTTCCACGTCATCTGCCGGTTCAGCATCCGCTTCTCCATTGCCGCATTCATCCGCCTGACCTTCATCATATTCCTCTTCTTCTTCTTCTTCATTCACCCCATCAATATCATATTCCTCTCCTTCCGCATCACTTTCAACAAGCTCGTCGACCTCGCTTTCATTATCCGAAACATCATCCTCACGTTGGATTCCCCAGGCTTCCTGTGTAACACATTTCGTAATACTAGTTTATAAAAACCGCATTTAATATTTACCTCCTGCTCCATAGCAGCTAGTTTTCTCAACAGATCCCAATTGACAAATCCAAGTCGAGCCATTATTGAAATTTGTGAACACACGACTGTCTTCTGAAAGCTGTAAACTACAACTAGTTTTCAATATGACTCCTCCTGGCTTATATAGCGTTTTTGGTGTGACGTCACAGTTTATGTTATGATATTTCTCATATCGAACGGAATTATATTTTTTGAAAAGTCAAATAAAGGTCACTCCTATATACCTATATAAAGACTTTTGGAAGCATGAGGAGTTCATTTCTTTTTAAACATCTCAACTAGTACACAAGTATTAAAATGCCATTTCCGAAAGAATGGGACACAAAAGTGAAAGTAAAAGCGCTTCCCTTTAGTGCGCGGGATTTAATTACGTGCCATAATTGTTATTACATGACGAACAAACCATTTATTAATGATTGTACGGGGCTTTGTGTGACCTGTGCTAAAGCAAACCGCAAAGCAATAGTAAAAGCAAAAACCGGCAGATGTAAGAAATGTATAAATTTAAAAGCTACAAATTTTGGAATTGTTAGAGATCGTTGTGAACGTTGTAGAATAGAGGACCATCCCCTGAGACAACGCTGCGTTGTTTGTATTTGTAGGACATATACAGATGACTGCTGGAAAAGTGCCTGTGCTGCTGACAGAGAGAATAAATTTTTATGTGAGCATACTGGGTATCTCTATGGCAACGCCAACGTACATTTCAAGAAATGCTGGTGTTTGACAAATCAGCAACAACTATTTAGATGTGGACTTATTGATGGATAAGATAATTATTTTTGCATATTGTATTTAATAATATTATGTAATGGAAAATAAAATGCTTCAAATATATTTATATCTTTTATTATTATTACTTCTCAATTGATACAGATTGTTGCAATAATTTGTTCATTACATGTCTTTTTTACCATGTTACAAAACAAAAACAATATTTGCTACCACCATTTCTTAACAAAGACAATTAATATATTCTAATGTTAGATAAAAGTCCCTGTTTAAACTATATCTGCCCTATCTGTTGCCCTTTCTTTTCAAGACCTTCTCCAGTAAATATACTTCGGGATATTTGGTTTTTTGCAATTCATATTCGTAGAAACATCCTTTAATCTGTCTTCCCTGCATATCTTCTAACACATACGTTGTAGGATTTGTTATATTTACTTTAACCACTTTGAAGAGTTCTGTTGAATAATTAGCTGTATATCCCTTCTCGAACACGCCTTTGTACTTGCTAATTCGGACAATGTCTGCTACATTGAATTTTGGTTTCTGTACAATCTTGGGGTGATTGTAAGCTTTTAATTCCGTTGATCGTTTTACGTCAACAGGTTTCATTCCTATTGTACGATGAACTCTATTATTATACGATTTTATAATTTCAGGCAGAATGTTAATCCACCTATAATTACCTCTTGCAGAAAATTCTTTGTATATCCAATTTTTCAGGGTTCTAATTACACGTTCTACCATTGCTGCTTTTTTTGTGCTGAATGTGGAATAATGATTTATACCATACTGATGCATCAGTGTAGAGAATTGACGGTTGTAAAATTCAAGCCCTTGATCGCTCTGTAAGTTTGTTGGGGAATAAGTAGCTTCTCTAAGAATATTTTTCATCGCTGTAGAAACCTCCATAGCTGTTTTTTTCTTTAACGGTTTGGCCCAAACATATTTAGAATAACAATCAATTACTATGAGTATATATCGATGACCTTTATTTTTGTTCGCAAAATCTTGCATTTCAGCCAAGTCGATTTGCCATAAGTCTGCAAACCCTTTTATTATGGTTCTTCTTCTTCTAAAATTCTTTCGGGCGGGTTTGTGTAACTCATTGACAATTTGTCGTTTTGTATCACTAATAAGCATTTTTATTCTTTTTTTTAGATTACTTTGTGGTTCAAACAGGGTAATACAAATGTTCCACTGTCCTTTTTTGGAATGATTTTTTCGTGACGATCCGCTACCTTTTTATCTACGAATCAATTGGTCGTAACCCCATAGATGGAAATACTAATCTTCCTGTATCTTTCGGGGGATGATTTTTCTCATCGAGTTTTTCAATTTTTTGTATATCTAACGCCAACTTGTGATGAACATTCCAATTTCTCTCAATGTTTTTTTCTAATGCTTCCAGTTGAAGTCCAATATCGCTTATCGTTTTATCCGTTTTTAATTGTAACTCTTGAATAATTTTTGTCACTTCAGCGACGATTTCATTTCGTTCCCTGTTTATGTAAGCTATTAAGTTATCCGTGATGAGATTGGCTGATTTTTGCACTGCTAAAAGGATGTCTTCTTTACAGCCATTCACAACTTCATTCAC
>NW_019418019.1:0-883 GCF_000390285.2 Anoplophora glabripennis | reverse complement strand
AGATGGCGCGCCACCGCATTTTAGTTTAGCGGCCAGAGAATTCTTAAATGAAACTTTTCCTGAAAGGTGGATAGGACGCGGTGGTTTTGTACAGTGGGCCCCTAGATCCCCTGACTTAAACCCAATCGATTTCTTTTTTTGGGGCTATCTGAAGACGCTTGTATACAGGACACCTGTGAATAGCGTCGATGAACTGAGAGAAAGAATTGTTGCTAATTGTGAGGTAATTAAGCAAAAGGAATATTCCATAGAGTTCGTCGGAATTTTTTAAGAAGAATTAATTTATGCATTGAAGAGGAAGGACGTCACTTTGAACCTTCGATTTGAATGTTTAATTTGTGTTTGTATTGTTCTAGTAACTTATGTATTTTAACCTTACGATTTTGTTAGTAACCATTCTTTATTTGATGAGGACGTTATTTTTTTATTATTTATCATTAACCACCATCAGCGTAACAATAAATTTTCACAAAAATTATTTTCTGTCAAAACTAATTCTCCAGAAACTTGTTACCAAGCCAACTGAGCGGTTGTTTCCAAAGCATGCTATGTTTAATGTAGACAATAAATTAATTATTTCATATTCATCACATGCAACCAATGTTACTTTAGCGTTTTTCTCGAAAACGGTTAGATTTTTTATGTCAAAAGGTTAGGAGAACAAAAATATTCAGTCAAATTTCGCATAAAGTGGAGCACAAAAAAGTTGGAACCATTCAAATCAAAATAAAGGCTCTTATGTGGCGCCCTCTACAAAATGCGAAAAAACCGTGGGCAAATTTATAATCATCCCGAAAAACCCCCATATACGAAATTTCGTCAAAATATTATAAGTGTGGCAAAAGGTATTGCAAAAAAACTGCAAATAAAATTTAACTTTAAC
>NW_019418018.1:0-25068 GCF_000390285.2 Anoplophora glabripennis | reverse complement strand
CCCGTGTTAATCATATATTTCACTCAAGTGAAGTTAGCCATAGCACATGCGTCCTTTATGAAAAGATCACTTCATATTACTTAAAACGAATACGCCTAACACTGTTTTTCCGGTTTTCCGACATAACGAGTAACAACCTCAGACTTTATTTATTACTCTGAGGTCTGAGGAGGTGTGGGCTCTGAGGTAACAACTAACAACGACATAACCCTAGATCCTAGATAAATGATACTGGACATAACCTCAGTAAGTATGTAAGATGTATGTAAGTAATCATTAAAATTTTGGGTTGGACTATAGCTCTTGGGTGCCTGGCATATCTCCGTCAAAAATGAATGTAAAAATCTGAAATTTTAGGGGTGTACTATAGATGGGGGGAGACCTAAGAAGGCACGTAATTTCAACTCACCCCTTCCACCCTAGGGGGTGCGGTGGGGGTAAGGGGTGTTCTCTGAATTCGTTAATTAAATTTTCAACTAATTCTTTATTTAACCTAAAAAGCTTTATAAATTTTTCATTTGACAATTCAAATGAATTACTGGTATCCCTAATGCGCCGATATTCTAGCCTCAGTCTGTATCTAAAAATTAACATTTTTAAATAAATAGGTACTTATATACAACTGAAAACTTACTGATTGTGAAAATTTTTTGCTACTTTCATAAAATTGACATAAAAATTAATCCCAATTGGGTCCATTGTCCACATTACAACAACGCTACTGGAAACTATTTACAAATAAGTAAATATTTAAATACTTTCCATACTGAAAACATGAAATATATCTTGCTACAGCCATAGCAACCACAAAAATGTGGTTGTTATGATAGCAATTCTTTTGAACAATAAATTGTTAAACTGACAGATGAAATGGTTGTGAAAGGTGAAACAGAATACACATATGAAGAAAAATTGCTTATCAACAATACATCTTTAAAAAAACGCTTAACCATTCCTTGCAATTTGTAAACAGAATCGACCCGATTGTCAAGTAGTGGTAGTCTCGGTGGGTGGTAACAGAACACCACTTGCACTTCTTTACTATGAGTGCAACACCACCCCCGTTACGGTTTCTGTCATGTCTGTATATGTCATAGTCAGGGATGGAAGTACGGGATGCCTCCCTGAGGTAGGTCTCCTGGACAGCCATAACGTCTATGTTTAGACGGTTCAAGATGTCCACGAGTTCCGTTTTTTTGGCCCGAAACCCGTCAAGGTTCCAGGACGAAATTCTCAGCGAGGAGGGTTGGGAGGGCCGACGAGCCATTAGAAGTCGAATAATTTTTGCATATTCACATGGTCGTCAGCTGGACGCAGAAGTCCTGAAGATGAATCTTCCCTAACGGATAATGATAACTGTTGTAGTTCTTCTCCTTGTGTACCAACTGTCCCTGTTTCTATGAATAAACCCACATCTGTTCCGGTGTACAAGTGGAACCTTAAGTATGATGGGCCACCAATGTCTCTTAATGCTTTCCTTGAGAGTGCCACTGAATTACGAGTTTCTAGGAATATTACTTATGTGCTTCGGCTAGTGATCCTTTTACAGGAAAGGCTAAGATTTGGTACAATTCTGTTAAGAGTCGAATTCAATCATGGGATGAACTAGTCGATGAACTAAGGAAACAGTTCCTTCCAAGTGATTACGATGAGCGACTTTTCGAAGAAATAAGACATCGAACCCAAGGTCATAATGAATCTATAGGCCTCTATATAGCAACAATGGTTAACCTATTTAATCGTCTTACTTGTTCCGTCCCCTCTAGTTGTAAGCTCAAAATTCTTCTTAAAAACATAGCCCCTTTCTATCAAAGCCAGTTGGGACTTACTAAGGTTGNTAAGCAAAAGTTGTACCTATATATTTCCTTATTATTATTAACTTGTAAACAATTACTAAAACTTTCCTACATATTCATACAAATGATCAGTAAATAGCTTATGGTTGTGTCCCCGATTAATGTTAAACGTTTCCTTTTCTTCTTTTATTGCTTATTTATTTTTTTCTTCCCAGTCAGTTATATTAGATAGTCCGGTTACTATTAGACATTTATATATATATTTTTCTTACTAATATCGTTTATTCATTTTGTTTATAAAGAATTAGATAAGAATTCATGATAGATATAACAATTGTCCACCTATCGTGATCACGAGCGGTCTCCCAATTGAGATTTATTCTCATTTATTTATATTCATTTATTTAATAGGTATCGTCGACTTAGACACTTTAGTTGTGATTCTGAAGTAATAACGTTAATAAATATTAGTAACTGAACTATTTCGTTCTATTAATTTAGTAAATTGAGCATACTAAAATATAACCGAATTAGGTGTTGCTACTATTTGCTAAATAAGCTATTTTGGTCAACATTATCTTTGAACTCAATATTTAGTAACCAAATATTGAGTAGCTTAGAACCCTAGGGTAAATGGTTACTGGCGCCCTTAAACTAAATGGTCCTCTTAAAGAATGACCGCACGACCAGCTCCGGCTGAAGGCTAGCTTAGGGTTTTGCACTTCCAACTTGGACCCTTTTTTTTTCCTTTAAGATCAGGGTAAGTACATCAACCCTCAGCGAAACGAGAAGGTAGCAAATTGGCGCCCAAAGTGGGGCCTCCTAAAAGGGAAAAAAATTATATTTTTCTTTTTTTGTTTTTTTTTTTGTAGTTTTGATTACTTTAAATTTTTTGTTTTTTTGTCGTATGGTACTAATATTGATAATAGTAGTAGGATTATTCGAAATTAGGTTAATTATCCTAAATTTATAAGCATTATTTATTAATTAGAAAACTTAACCATTTCTTTGATTTCGAAGTTAAGGCTAGGAATATTTGAATTAAAATGGCGGGACCGAAAATGATTATGGAAGTTAATCGGTTAGAGAAAGAGGAGTTAATGTATGAGTTGGCATTTAGAGGGATAAAAGATAAAACCACTGTTGCGGATATGCGTAAAACGTTGCGTAATATTTTACGACTTGAAAAATCAGGTTCTACTTTAACTTATCCCAAATATCCATTTAAATTTGAGGAAGATTATATATATCTTATTAATAAGGTTAGCGAAATTGAGAATCTGGTTAAGGACTTTAATGATAATGACTCTAGTTCACCATTTCTAAAAATAATGTCCAAATTAGCGCATTGTTTTGAAAGAGCTAATCGTGCTAAGGCTTCTTCGGAAACCGAACTATGCCAGAGATCTCAGCTGTTAGTGTCGATACTTGATATTCATTCTACTTTAACCCACAAAGCCCGTAGATTTAAAAGATTATCTCAATCGAGTTTACTGTTAGAAGTACAAAATGTAGGAAGCAGTTCTGGATCCGGAGATGAATCTTCCCTATCGGATAATGATAACTGTTGTGGTTCTTCTCCTTGTGTACCAACTGTCCCTGTTCCTATGAATAAACCCACATCTGTTCCGGTGTACAAGTGGAACCTTAAGTATGATGGGCCACCAATGTCTCTTAATGCTTTCCTTGAGAGTGCCACTGAATTACGAGTTTCTAGGAATATTACTAAGGCTCAGTTATGTGCTTCGGCTAGTGATCTTTTTACAGGAAAGGCTAAGATTTGGTACAATTCTGTTAAGAGTCGAATTCAATCATGGGATGAACTAGTCGATGAACTAAGGAAACAGTTCCTTCCAAGTGATTACGATGAGCGACTTTTCGAAGAAATAAAACATCGAACCCAAGGTCCTAATGAGTCTATAGGCCTCTATATAGCAACAATGGTTAACCTATTTAACCGTCTTACTTGTTCCGTTCCCTCTAGTTGTAAGCTCAAAATTCTTCTTAAAAACATAGCCCCTTTCTATCAAAGCCAGTTGGGACTTACTAAAGTTGTTTCTATCGATCAGCTAGTCGAGTTAGGTAGGCAAATGGAAGAGAGAAAAGAGTCCATAGAGTCTTTTGTTCCCCCTCCACGACATAAGAAGGTAATGGAACCAGACTTAGCTTACATTTACTCTGAGCCAGGTCCAAGTACGTCAAGAACATCAGCTTCTGTTAATTGTAACCCCATATCTGTAAATAATGTAAATTGTTGGAATTGCAAGTTGCCAGGTCATCGAGCAGTTCAATGTGATAAGCCTAAAACTAAGTATTGTTTTAAATGTGGTTATTCCAACCATACTGTTAAATCTTGTCCCAGGTGTTCTAAGCGTACGGGAAACGACCGCGGGAGTCATTAGACGATCGTGGAATGATCTCCCAGTCGCGCCTAACGATCTCTTCAAGCTATTCTTCGTTGCCAACCAAGCAGTCTGCTATTCTAGATTACATTCTAGCACATGCCGATGGAGATGAGCGTCCTTATCTTTCTGTTAAAATCTTAGGAGTTTCAGTACAAGGTTTATTAGATAGTGGAGCATCTAATAGTATCGTAGGTGAACCAGGATGGCGAATTTTAGAAGGGTTAGGTCTTCAGTTAAATCATACAGATCAGGTTAGGTGTACGGTCGCTAACGGAAATAGTTGTTACAGTACCGGTTATGTTAATGTTCCTTTTTCTCTAGAAGATAGGGTAATCACTTTAAGGGTTTTGGTTATACCGACATTACCGCAGGTATTAATTCTAGGCGCGGACTTCTGGAAACGTATGGGAATCGTGCCAGATTTACGTCATGGTAGCTGGAAATTTTCGTCAGATCCGTCCTGTGCTGCGGTGCTTACCAATTCTGTCTCGTTACATTCTCAAACGGAGTTAACTGCGGAACAACTTGGAAAATTGAATAAATTGGTAGCTGACGCATTTAAGAACATGGGCGATGTATTGGGTTGTACCACTCTTGTAGAGCATGAGATTATCACTTCATCTAAACCTATTAAACAGCGATATTATCCGGTCTCTCCGGTTATGCAGGGTCATATTTCTAAAGAACTGGACAAACTTTTAGCGGATGGCATTGTGGAACCAAGTTCGAGCCCTTGGTCTTCTCCAATTCTCCTTGTGAAGAAAACAGATGGTTCATGGCGGTTCGTTGTAGATTATCGAAAATTAAATAGTGTTACTCAACAGGATGCATATCCATTACCCTATGTTTCGGCTACCTTAGACAAGTTGCGAGATGCTTGTTACCTCTCCTCACTTGATATCAAGTCTGCTTACTTTCAAGTGCCATTAAGCGAGTCCTCCCGACCTTTAACTGCCTTCACAGTCCCCGGGCGTGGCCTCTTCCAGTTTCGTCGATTGCCGATGGGTCTATCTAACGCACCTGCAACATGGCAGCGGCTAATAGATCAAGTATTAGGAGCTGACTTAGAACCGTATGTCTTCGTCTATTTGGACGACATAGTGGTCGTAACGCAGTCCTTTGATACTCACCTTAAAATTTTGTCTGAAGTATTTTCCCGTTTAAAAACCGCTAATCTTACTGTGTCCAAGGAAAAATGTCAGTTTTGTCGACCAGAGCTTCGATATCTAGGATATATAGTCGACCGTAATGGCCTTCACGTCGATCCCGAAAAGGTTAGCGCCATTATGAATATCCCTACCCCCACCAATGTTACTGAAGTAAGGCGAGTAATTGGATTAGCTTCTTGGTATAGAAGGTTTGTTCCAAAATTTTCCACCTTAATTGCTCCTTTGTCAAATTTAACTAGAAAGAATAAGCCATATGTATGGGATCAAGCTTGTGAGGAGGCATTTCAGTCCATAAAAGATCATCTTATTTCGGCTCCGGTCTTAAGTTGTCCCAATTTTTCTCTACCATTCATAGTACAAACTGATGCTTCAGGGTTTGGCATAGGCGCTGTATTGAGTCAGGAATATCCAGAGGGTGAAAAAGTTATCTGTTACATCTCAAGGTCACTGAACCGTAATGAACGCAATTATAGTACTACGGAGCGTGAGTGCTTAGCTGTTTTGTGGTCGATTGAAAAGCTGAGGCCATACCTTGAAGGTTCCCCATTTAAGGTTGTAACTGATCATTACAGTCTGGTCTGGCTAAATAATCTAAAAAACCCTACTGGTCGTCTTGCGCGATGGGCTATCAGACTTCAGTCTTATGACTATACGATTGTGCACCGTAAGGGTAAAGATAATATCGTGCCGGACACTTTATCGCGCGCTGTACCTGTTGTCGATCTCATTTCTACCGACAATTCTTCTCACTCTGACTTGAAAGTAGATAAATGGTATACAACACTTCTTGGTAAGGTAACTAAAAACCCTCGTAAATTTCCCACTTTTAGAGAACAGGGTTTAAAGCTTTACAAGCATGTGAAACCTCGCTATATTGAATTAGCGACTGCTAAAGATTTTTGGCGAGAAGTTGTGCCTCGAGAAAAACGAAAACCTCTAATCAGTGAGATTCACTCTTCCCTATGTCATGCTGGTGTTTTCAAGACCTTCCACAAACTATCCGAATCATATTATTGGCCNCTTTGTTCTTTTTAGGAATAGTCGACACCAGACAAAAATCATGTTGAAATCCGAAAAGACGAGTTTATTTCTCTGGATTTGTTTGGTAGGAATTCAGGAGGTATCTCTTTCTTGTTTTTCTTCATAGTTCCAAGAAAGGTTAGTCCATTTTTAATAGATCTTCTGCCAGTTGGTAACTGCTGTAGTAATTGTCGGTGGTGAGATTTATCTTCGTGTTTTTTATCGGAATAATTAATCTTTTCACAATATCGTCCGGTTTGTTTGACAGTTCATACGGTCGTGGTAGTTGTTTCCCACAATAAACCTCAAAATTTAATATATAAAATGTTTTTGCATCACAAAGTGCATACAACTTTATCCCATATTTTGCGGGTTTGTTCGGTATATATTGAACAAATCCGCACCTACCTCTAAAAGGATGCAGCATCTCATCGATGGTAACCGACTCATTTACACTGAAGTGCGTAATACAGTTATTGACAAATGTTTGTTGAAATTCTCGGATTGGAGCAATTTTGTCTGTTCTTTTCCTCTCTTCTCGAGTGTGTATATTGTCAAATCTTAAGGCACGCAGCAAAAAGAGAAAACGCTTATAACTGAAAAGAGCTCGTAAGAGGATCATACCCGTACCGTCGGCACTCCATAGTTCACAACAGTTGGTATGACTTCCTTTTTTGATACTAATCAATAAAAGTGCACCCAACAAAGCTTTAATTTCTTTGCGTGATGTATCCTTGCAGTCTCTATCTCTTGAATATTCAGTATCATTTCTCTTCTTTTGTATGTATATGTTGGTATTAGTTACTATATCATCTATCATTTTATCAGTAATGAACAGGCTGAATGCATCTATTTCCTTAGGAGTGTTATTAGCAGATCCCTTGGGACCTGGTAGAACTTTGATCAGGTTTTTTGATTTGGTTTTGCCGACGGGAAAAGGTTTGCTTATTATCCATAAAGTTTCTTGGTCCTTTTCTATAAAAAATTGATACTCATCTTGTTCTTGTACCTCTTCGATACTCTCATCTTGATCATCAGCTGATATTTCTGAATCACTACTGTATGTATCTATTTCAACCACTTCGTCACCTGGCTCGCTGTCGCTTTCATCTGATAACCATTCTTCATAGTCTAATTCTCTTTCTTCTTGAAGTTCCCTTACAACTTTTTCTAAAGCCTTCTCTAATTCTTCCGGACTCAAATATTTTTGTGACCTAGAAAAAAACGCAGCAATCGATTATCGATGAATGAGCAAAATGCAAGCCATACAAACGCACTTCTACTATACTCCTATCAGTGACTCACTATATGTACATTCAGCATATACGCATAAATGCAGGTATATGCATAAAAAACATACGCGTAAACATTGTCTTTTGAGATAACGGGTGTGCTATTTGAATTAATTTCAAATTAGTGTCACATTGTGTAACCTAAACACATTTCAAACATTTGTATTTTATATTGTAAAATATAAAATATACTTACATCGTAGGGCGCGCAGCGGCAAATACACCGCAAAATGACTATACTCTCACAAATCAATGACTCAAACTGACCAGGGCCAATTAGCCCAGTCATTATAGACATGAAAGAGCCTGTTTCAGGAAGAAAATACTATTAGAAGTTTCTCTGCGGAATATTGTCCGGAAACCTGTTATAAATAAAATATCAAAAAATCAACTCGAGGCTAGTTGGGAAACTTTGTTTTAACAGTGGTCAAAGTTATGGAAAAGTGGTTTTTTGACTCACGTAAAAAAGCTATTATTCATAGCGAAAAAAAGTTTATACAAAAAAGGTAGGTATTAAATAAGCTTATAAAATGAAAAAAGTCCGATTAAATTCCGATAATTTGTTTATGCACANGAAAAATTGAATAAATTGGTAGCTGACGCATTTAAGAAAATGGGCGATGTATTGGGTTGTACCACTCTTGTAGAGCATGAGATTATCACTTCATCTAAACCTATTAAACAGCGATATTATCCGGTGTCTCCGGTTATGCAGGGTCATATTTCTAAAGAACTGGACAAACTCTTAGCGGATGGCATTGTGGAACCAAGTTCGAGCCCTTGGTCTTCTCCAATTCTCCTTGTGAAGAAAACAGATGGTTCATGGCGGTTCGTTGTAGATTATCGAAAATTAAATAATGTTACTCAGCGGGATGCATATCCATTACCCTATGTTTCAGCCACCTTAGACAAGTTGCGAGATGCTTGTTACCTCTCCTCACTTGATATCAAGTCTGCCTACTTTCAAGTGCCATTAACCGAGTCCTCCCGACCTTTAACTGCATTCACAGTCCCCGGGCGTGGCCTCTTCCAGTTTCGTCGATTGCCGATGGGTCTATCTAACGCACCTGCAGCATGGCAGCGGCTAATAGATCAAGTATTAGGAGCTGACTTGGAACCGTATGTTTTCGTCTATTTGGACGTCATAGTGGTCGTAACGCAGTCCTTTGATACCCACCTTAAAATTTTGTCTGAAGTATTTTCCCGTTTAAAAACCGCTAATCTTACTGTGTCCAAGGAAAAATGTCTGTTTTGTCGACCAGAGCTTATATATCTAGGATATATAGTCGACCGTAATGGCCTTCACGTCGATCCCGAAAAGGTTAGCGCCATTATGAATATTTCTATCCCCACCAATGTAACTGAAGTAAGGCGAGTAATTGGTTTAGCTTCTTGGTATAGAAGGTTTGTTCCAAAATTCTCCACCTTAATTGCTCCTTTGTCAAATTTAACTCGAAAGAATAAGCCATATGTTTGGGATCAAGCTTGTGATGAGGCATTTCAGTCCTTAATCATCTTATTTCGGCTCCGGTCTTAAGTTGTCCCAATTTTTCTCTACCATTCATAGTACAAACTGATGCTTCACGGTTTGGCATAGGCGCGGTATTGAGTCAGGAATATCCAGAGGGTGGTAAGGTAACTAAAAACCCTTGTAAATTTCCTACTTTTAGAGTACAGGGTTTAAAGCTTTACAAGCACGTGAAACCTCGCTATATTGAATTAGCGACTGCTAAAGATTTTTGGCGAGAAGTTGTGCCTCGAGAAAAACGAAAACCTCTAATCAGTGAGATTCACTCTTCCCTATGTCATGCTGGTATTTTCAAGACCTTCCACAAACTATCCCAATCATATTATTGGCCAAAAATGAGATCGGACGTTTCAGCCTTTATTAAACATTGTAGAACTTGTTTGGCCACAAAACCCGAACAAAAACCTCCTTCAGGGTTAATGCTGAGTTCCTCAACATCAATTTCTCGTCCGTTTGAATTATTATGTGCTGATATTATTGGTCCTCTTCCTAGAAGTACTTCCGGTAATTCCTATATTTTCGTAGTAACTGATTGCTTTAGCAAGTTTCCGATACTGTTACCGCTACGTGCCGCTACTGCATCGAAAATTTGTTCATTGATTGAAGAGCAAGTATTTTTAGTGTACGGTTGTCCCGACTCTATTATTGTAGATAATGGCGTACAATTTCGTTCTAAGGAGTTTGGGAGTTTAATGAAATCGTATGGAGTAAATATAAGGTACACTGCCTATTATCACCCGCAAGCGAATCCATGTGAGCGGATAAACAAAGTCATCAAAACTATGTTGGCTTCGTATATTTCTGAAAATCATCGTATATGGGATAAAAACCTTGCCAGGGTTGGATGTGCAATCCGGTGTGCGAAACATGAAGTAACCACTTTCACGCCTAATTTTGTAGTTTTCGGGAGAGAAATATCACTTCGTGGAAATGATGCCCATCTCGATGCTGTGATCCAGTTTGACAGAACCAATATCAATGACGAACGTTCTCACGGTTTTGCCCGTATCTATACTGACTAAGTCTAAATTGAACAATGCTTATCAGCGAAGTAAGCATAATTACGATTTACGACGACGTGATACGCAATTTTTACCGAATCAACACGTCTGACGGCGAAATTTCGTTCTATCGGACGCTTCAAAAATTTTTTCTAAAAAACTAGCTCCCAAGTATATTGGTCCATTTAGTATTGCTAGGCGTTTATCTCCCTGGACATACGAATTAAAAGATGACAACAATAAGTATTGTGGAGTGTGGCATGTAAAAGACTTAAAAGCTCATCCACCTGAGTAGGTAAGGCGGCACCTGAGCCACCCCCCACTCCTCCTCCTTTTCCCTTCCCCCCCCCCCCCGCCAGCCAATCAGAGCGCGGCATTTTTTGGCGGGAAAAATGGCGGGAAATTCAAAATGTAGCCAGCTAGGGCTCTGCCCCCCACATGCAAGTATACCTATGTATGTATGCAGGTATCCCCCACGTAGGATTCCCCATTTAGGACTTTACCCCTAGGGCTTTACCCTCAGGGGGCCCCGCGTCACCCAAGGCTTTGCTCCCTGTGCTCCGCGTAGGATTCCCCACGTAAGTAGCCTCAATGCCCGAGTATGTCCCGCGAGGAGCTTCGCCCCAGGGCCCCCAACGCGGCCGCGCGCTTATCAGTAGCCGCGGTGTTCTTAGCGGTTATCAGTAGCCGGGTCTAATAACGTCGTATACGTTTGCGGTGTGCTTGGCGTTATCAGTAGATGACGTCAGACGGAGGGTTCGCGGTGTACTAGGCGTTATCAGTAGATGTCAGGAGGATTCGCAACCTGCGGTGTTCTTGGCGTTATCAGTAGATGACGTCATTATCGTAACCTGCGGTGTACTTGGCGTATGGCGGGTTTCTATAAATGGTGTGGGCGGTATGGGTCGTAATCGTATACCGGAATGATATAAAAAAGTTTAAAGTGCTTAAACTAAAGGAGACGAAATAGCGGCATGTGTTAAAGGAGGAGGGACATCCTTCTTCATCGGAATCTCAAACGTTTAAGACATATTAATAGTGTTACGTTATTTGTATTAAATATTAGTTTTAAATATTGCAACTTGGGCCCGATAGATATGATAACAAGTAATGAGCGCTGTCCGGATGTGATAAGAAATATCGCGGACAGCAGGCGACCGTTTTAAAAACTGTACGATAGTTTTATCATCATCCTGTAGACTGTTTGAAGCAAAAATATTCATTTTTAAAAGCGAGTCTTTCTTTACATGATGTGCCGTTGTTCTGGTGTGTGTGAAGAAAGGTAAGTCAACATACATTTTCTATATAAAAAACCAGGTCGAAAATTTCCAGCCGAAAATAATAATTTACCATAATCATTAAAAATCATTAATCTAAACTACATTAAAAACTTGGAACTATTCATAAAAATATCAAATTATTTCAAAACCCCGTAAATTTAATTAAAAACAGGAAAAAATATCAAAATCTTCTAACTGAAAAGAAATCAGATAAAAAGCATATCGTTTCAATTTCAAAAATTCCAGTAAAAAACATTAAAATTAATCTTAAACTCTTAACGAAAAATCCTAGTAAAAATCATTTAAAGCATTAATCTTAAACTCTTAACGAAAAAAATTCCAGTAAAAATCATTTAAAGCATTAATCTTAAACTCTTTACAAAAAAAATCCAATTAAAAAGCATTAATCTAAACTACATTAAAAACTTGGAACTATTCATAAAAATCCACAGTTAAATAATACCAGAAACTACAAGAAAATATCAAAAACTTCTAACCGAAAATAAATCGTAAAATCATCAAATAAATCATAAAATCAGATTAAAAAAGAGAAGAAAATTGAATTAAAAAATCCTATTAAAAATCATTAAAAGCATTAATCTTAAAAATCAACGAAAAAATTCCATTAAAAATCATTTAAAACTATTCATAAAAATATCAAATTATTTCAAAATCTACAGTTAAATAATACCAGAAACTACAAGAAAATATCAAAAATTTCTAACTGAAAATAAATCATAAAATCAGATTAAAAAAGACAAGAAAATTTATTTAAAAAATCCTATAATCATTAATCTTTACGAAACCGATTAAAAATCATTAAAAGCATTAAAACCTGGAGCCGTTCATAAAAAATCATATTATTTCAAAATCTACAGTTAAATAATACCAGAAACTACAAGAAAATATCAAAAATTTCTAACTGAAAATAAATCATAAAATCAGATTAAAAAAGAAAATTTATTTAAAAAATCCTATAATCATTAATCTTTACGAAACCGATTAAAAATCATTAAAAGCATTAAAACCTGGAGCCGTTCATAAAAATCATATTATTTCAAAATCTACAGTTAAATAATACCAGAAACTTAGAACTTACTAGAAAATTTCTAATTGAAAATAAATCATAAAATCATTTAAAATGCCCCGTAAAATAATGCTAGAAACTTAGAATTTAAAAATTTTAAAAACGAGGTAAAAACCAAAAACCTATAACTGAAAATAAATCGTAAAAAATCAATCAAAATCCTATTATTATTTCAGCAGGAAAAAAAGTCACTAATCATAAATTCAAAAAACGTGATGAAAAAGCTTTTATTTAATAAATCAGCCAAAAAACAATTAAACTGTTACCTTCGACGAAACTACTAACAGTCATTAACAAGATGGCGATCGAATCTAAAGTATTAATTTTTATAGGCAGAGGAATGGTCCTACATGGAAATATACGTAAAATTGAGAGCGGCATGGAAAGGCGCGAATACAAGAAGATCATTTTAATGGCCAAAAGCAAATCAGAGAACAACAGAGACGCGGAGATCCGACGGGTAAGTTATTACTTGCATGTCGTTGCTTCCAGTTTCTGCATTTTTTCAGATCGCGTCGTAAATACAGATTTAATAAACAGTCTTCTATACTGGCTTAGATCTGTATCGCGTCGTGTAGGGATCTATCTTAAACGATTACCTAAGGGTAATCATTGGATTTTTCCTTACCAACGAAAAAGGGTTCAGCCAAACGTGAAAATACTTAAATCCGTTCGTGAACGCGAAAGGCCTTCGGGCTATCGAAACGAAAAAACGGCTGTCTTGTGATAGGAAATACGCGCTGTACTCCCAGCGCCATTCAAACATCTCGACGGCTGTGTTTCAAACTAAACAGATCCGTTGTGATGATAAGCGGCTTTTCAATGACTTTACCATTAAAAAAAAATATTCTATATTTAATTTTTCATAAAAATTTTTCTATTTTTGTAGTTTGACGCAATTTTTTCTATATATTTAGTAAAGTACAGTAAGACGTAACTTTTTCATAATTAATTTTTCATAATTTTTCATAAAATAATTTTTCTATTTTTGTAGTTTGATGTAATATTTAATTTTTCATAAATTTTTAGTAAAGTACAGTAAGACGTATTTTTTCACTAATTTTTACATATTTAATTTTTCATAATTTTTCTGTCTTTAGTAAGTACGGTTTGAGGTAATTTTCGTAAAATAATTTTTTCTATATATAGTAAAGTACAGTTTAACGCTAAATTTTTCATAAATTTTTAGTAAAGTACAGTAAGACGTAATATTTAATGTTTCGTAATTTTTCTGTCTTTAGTAAAGTAGGTGCAGTAAAACGTAATTTTTTCATTAATTTTCTATATTTAATTTTAATAAATTTTTCTATATTTTTCATAAAATAATTTCTCCGTTTTTAGTAAAGTACAGCAAGACGTAATTTTTTCATAATTAATTTTTCATAATTTTTCTGTCTTTAGTAAGTACAGTAAGACGTAATATTTAATTTTTCGTAATTTTTCTGTCTTTAGTAATGCAGTAAGACGTAATTAATACACAAAATAATTTCTTTATTTTCCATATATAATTTTTCTGTCTTTAGTAAGTACAGTAAGACGTAATATTTAATTTTTCGTAATTTTTCTGTCTTTAGTAAAGTAGGTGCAGTAAGACGTAATTAATACACAAAATAATTTCTTTATTTTCCATATATAATTTCTCCGTTTTAGTAAAGTACAGTAAGAGGTAATTTTTCATAATTTTTCTGTCTTTAGTAAGTACGGTTTGAATTAATTTTCGTAAAATAATTTTTCTATATATAGTAAAGTAGTAGTAACGCTAAATTTTTCAATATTTAATTTTTCGTAATTATTTTTAGTAATTTATCTATTTATAATTTCTCCGTTTTTAGTAAAGTACAGTTTTTGATCTAATTTCTACGTAAAATAATTTTTCTGTCTTTCATAAAATTTTCTATATTTTTTCATAAAAATTTCGATATTAGTTTTTGACGTAATACTAAATTTTTCTATATATTTAATATTTCATTAATTAGTAAAGTACAGATTTTCATAAAATAATTACGGTTTGAGGTAATTTTCGTAAAAAACTTACCAACTGAACCAAGGAAACACCACAGAGCGCAGGGTTATAGGGTGGGGGCGGTTCTTTGATAGCCATATGGGGCCTCAACAACAACAGCAAGTTGGAAACCCCGGCAACTCAATTCCACAAAATATGTTCGCACGCATGCGCACAAACGAAAGCGTTATCTATACATGCCCCTTGAAGGCGACGACCCTTATCTTATTAGGACTGGTATTACAGACGCCTAGGGCTGTACTCTCCCGCATGAAAGCGGTACCTGTCACGCTAACGTGAGGAAGAAAGTCGACCACCAGCTCACCACCAAACCCCGCGAGCACCACACCTCCGTACACCTCAACAGATCAGCGAAGAAAGAACGATTTAAAGCTTAAGATGCGCACCGTTACCACCACGCATATCACGTGTTTTCTACATCTTACGTGTGCTATCAACCCGTATGTGCTTCGATTTACACACAACCAAATGGGGAAACGTATCAGACTAGGCGGAATCTTAAAATTAGCATTGATTCTTATGGTCGGAGCGCACAAATCGTGGATATCAGGGGGCCTTTTTGTTATCGGTTAGCCGTTGTTTGACGAGCGCGCGCGTGGGCGTAATTATCAAGTGTGCCACAACTTACACGTGTTTTAATGGGGAAAACGCTACACTTTACCAAATATCGTAAATTAACACTGATTCTAATGGCAAAGACGCACAAATCGTAAATTTTAAGAGGCCTTTTAGATATCGACCGTTAGAGACAGGTTCGAGATTAGGTTTCGAGCGGAGTATAAAAGCCGGATGCGGCGGTATATCTGGTATTTCCATTCAGTACGCTGTCTTGAGTCTTATCTACACGCGCTGTTATCATATTTGATTTTTTAAAAAAGGTGTTGAAACGTCTTCAATAAAGGTGAGTTTTTAAAATATGGCGTGTCGCATATCAAATTAAACGTCTTGCAGTAAGATAGTGGGTTTCATCGATATTTTTTCATTTGTTCGCGATCGATGATATGCTTGCCCGTAGTAGGTAGAAAGCGCTCACTATCTTTTCGTTTTACTCACTTTCAAAATTTTTTTCATTTTTGTCTTATACTTTTTCTGAGAATATACGCCCTATTTTTTAATCAAACACATCTTAATCACGTGACCTCTTTTCAGGCTCAAAATTATATCTCACCGACACCGGTTACCTGAAAGGTAATAACTACGCGCCCCGTGCGATCTTCTAGCCAGTCTATCTTTGAAGTGTTAAGATCACAGTTTTCTTCTCGTGCTCTACGCTATTCAAGATGTCTAAATTTTCGATCGTCAAAGACACAACCCGCATGGTCCGCCGCTTCAATTTGATGGGGCGTACCTTGGAGTTTAAAATCAAGCCGGTGCCCGTCGGTGAAGAACCCGTAGGATGGGTTAAAGAGGCAATCCAGCAGGCCATAGCTAAAGGTGCCGAAGGTCTTAACCCCGAAGACCAGGTGTCTTTTTCGTTTTGTTCGAAGGACTTTGCCAGAGGCGATGGCTGGGTTCGTTTCAAACCAGCTAAAGAAGTTACCTATGACGACGTGTGGGACGTCATCTCCAGCGTCTACCAATCCAACTCTGCGGGGCTAAACACCGAGACGTTCTGTCTGGGCGTGACCTCTGTCCGAATGCCCGCAGGGAGAGGCCGGGGCAAGAATTACAACACTTTCGACGAGGAGTGTGCCAGGCGGCAGGGCATCATCGTCATAAATAATAAAAAAGACAATTTATGCCTGCCGCGCGCCCTCGTCGTAGCAAAAGCCTACGCGGACAAAGACAAGGACCAAGCCAAGGTGCGCAGAGATATCGGGAAGATCCAGACCCTGCGGGCCAACGAATTATTACAGGCCGCCAATGTCGCCATTCCCGAAGAAGGTTGCGGTATCCTCGAATTGCAACAGTTCCAGCGGTATCTCACCAACTACCGCATCGTCGTGTACCAGTACGGTACCAAAGGTCGCGACGTGATATTTAAGGGTACCACAGAGGGCATCTCGTTAAATTTGATTTATCACGAGGGTCATTATAATGTTATCACGTCACTAACGGCGGCCTTCTGTTGTGATTATTACTGCGAGAGGTGCAACATACCGTACGACCACAAAAACAAACACAGGTGTGGAGGTACTTGTCCTGCGTGCCAGAAGTCGCCCGCATGCCCAGAAGACATCGCAGTAACCTGTACCGATTGTCAGCGTAGCTTCAGGGGGCAGCAATGCTACGATAACCACTTGACAAATATCTGTGCTCAAATTCGTCGTTGCCCCGACTGTCTCAAGGTAAAAAGGGGCAGAACCCATATCTGCGGGGAGATATATTGCAAGATATGCAACGTCCACGTCCCCGCAGACCACCTGTGTTATATGCAGCCTAACACAGGGAAGCCTAAAACCGACGGCCTTCTCTTTGTCTTCTACGACTTGGAGACGCGACAAGAGACAGCGAGGCCGGACGGGTCCCTCCTACATGAACCAAATCTCTGTGTATTCAAGCAATGCTGCGACACATGCCTCAACACGCCGCAGAAAATCTGTAGTAAATGCGGGGTTAGACTGCAGATTTTAAGGTGCAATGACCCCATTTCGCCGTTCCTCCACCACCTCATGACCATGAGGAAAAATTCAAGCAGGTGGTGGTTATGGCTCACAACGGGCAGGCCTTCGACCACCAGTTCTGCCTGAATTACATCCTGACACAGACGGACCTCACCCCCGAACTCATCATGCGGGGTACCAAAATAATTTCCATGGTCGTGGGGAACGTAAAGTTCCTGGACAGCCTAAATTATTTCCCCATGGCACTGTCCAAGCTGCCCAAGGCTTTCGGCTTGGGCGATAATTTCAAAAAGGGGTACTTCCCACACCTTTTCAATACTTCAGCCAACTCAAATTACGTAGGACCCCTACCGGCAGCAGAATACTATGACCCCGACAACATGAAACCAGAAGATCGTTCCAAGTTCCTCGAGTGGCACGAGGAACACAGGGATGACGAGTTCGATATGCAGCGCGACCTAGTCGAATATTGCATATCGGACGTGGAGATCCTGACGGCTGCATGTCTCAAGTTCCGACAGCAGCTGATGGAAACGGGGAACGTCTGCCCGTACACGGAAGCCTGCACTATAGCCTCTGCGTGCAATAAGGTGTACAGGCGCAACTTCCTCAAGCCAAACACCATCGGCATCATCCCCAAAGGCGGCTACAGATGGCGCGACAACCAAAGCAAGATAGCCATACAGTGGTTAGTGTGGGAGGAACACCAGCGACAAATAAACATTCAACACGCTGCTAAACAGCAAGAATCTCGAGTCGCCGGTGTAAAAGTCGATGGGTACTGCGAGGAAACCAAGCAGGTGTTTGAGTTTAACGGCTGCTACTTCCACGGCTGCCCCGCCTGCTTCAAATGTAATAGAGACATCCCCATGCCCGAAGACCCCTCCCAGACATTAAACACCCGCCATGAAGCCACCCTTGCAAAGATACAAAGACTTCGAGACCTCGGTTACGAGGTCATTGAAATGTGGGAATGCGAGTTTAGGCGGGATCTTCATAAGAACGACAACGAAATCCGCAACTATACTGAAAACCACCCGCTCGTAACCCTAACACCGCTAAACCCCAGAGACGCTTTCTACGGAGGCCGCACAGGGAACACGGTCGAATACTACAAGTGCGGCCCAGGCGAAAAAATCAAATACGTTGACGTATGCTCCCTTTACCCCTGGGTCTGCAAATACGGCAAGTTCCCCGTAGGCCACCCCAAGGTGCATGTGGGCGAGGAATGTCCTACAGATCTTCGCAATGTAAACGGACTTGTTAAATGCAAGATCCTCCCACCCCAGCATCTCTACCACCCGGTGCTCCCCGCCAAGATGAATAACAAGCTCATGTTTGTTCTCTGTCGCACCTGCGGAGAACACATGAACACGAGCGAAGAGTGCCGACATAGCGATGTAGAGCGAGCTCTGACGGGGACATGGGCGACGGACGAGGTGTTGAAAGCCCTTGAAAAAGGGTATCGTCTGCTGAAGATCCACGAGATATGGACCTACGACGTTCAGCAGTACGATAAGGCCACAAAGATCGGAGGTCTCTTCACGGATATGATGAACAAGTTCATCTCCGTGAAGCAACAGGCGTCCGGCTGGCCCGCCCATTGTACCACAGACGAGGAGAAGGAGAGATATATTGAGCAGTTCCTCGAGAGGGAAGACGTCAGACTGGAGTTTGCGGAGATCTTGGAGAACCCCGGTCTTCGATCTCTCGCAAAACTCATCTTGAACAGCTTTTGGGGGAAGTTGGGACAGAGGGAGAACCAGCCCAAAACATCTATTGTGAGAAACCCCGCTGAATTCTTCAGCATGCTCACAAACCCCAGCATCTACGTTAACTCGGCGCTCCCGATCAACGAAGACACGCTCGTCGTTAACTGGGAGCACAGGGAGGAGGCCTACGACCCGCTCGCTACCGTAAATGTCGTCATAGCCGCTTACGTCACTACCCAGGCACGCCTAAAACTGTACAGTTACCTGGAACAGCTGGGCGACAGGGTCCTGTACTACGATACGGACTCTGTCATTTACGTGACTAAAGACGAAGAGTACGACGTACCTACAGGCGAATTCCTCGGTGACATGACGGACGAACTGGAAGGATACGGACCCGAAAGCTACATATCCGAGTTTGTCAGCGGAGGTCCGAAAAACTACACATACAAGGTCTTCTCCACCAGAGATAATGAGGAGAAGGTCGTGTGTAAAGTTAAGGGTATATCCCTTAACTACTCAGCCTCACGACTGGTAAATTTCGATACCATAAAAGATATGGTGTTGGATACTTCCACTGCTCCGGTATGCGTGGCCTCGAGAAACATCTTGAGGACCAAGGAGCACGAGGTGGTTACAGTACAGCAAACCAAGCTATATAAACCTCTCTCCTGCAAGAGACGGTTCTTTGACGACCACAGCTCGGTGCCCTACGGTTTCAAAAGACCAAGGCTTTAACACCTGTTTTTTCTATGTATGTGTGTAACACTCTGTATATATTTACTAGCTTGTATAATTTAAATAAAAAATTAATTTTATCGCTGCTTTTAATTTTCCTCGTAATTGTGTGTGTGTCTGAGATACTAATAGTAGAGAGTTGAAAAACACTCAATTAACCCCGTCTTTCAAGTTAATTATTGCAAAGGTTAGAAATAATAGTCAGTCATATGTTTACAAGTTTTTTATTAAGGATATCTGTACATAACATTTCACCGTAATTTTTACAATTGCATTTTTTAAATAAATTCTCTGAGCTTTCATTACTGCAAAACGGCGTAAACTGTTCACGTTCTTTCACATGGACTGCAGCATGTCCTTTTCTACGATGCGCCTCCAGATGTAGTTGAACGTCTTTGGATTTGAATGCTTGTTGAAGGGGTCAAAGTCCATTTTAGATAGCAAGGCAAACGATACGGGTTCATAACGTATATAACACGAAGGCTGTTTAATTATTAATTAATATATCGTCGCGAATATTTAGCTTCCTTATCTCTCAAGGCTTTAAAGTAGAACGTGGTTTTCATTTTTATCACTACCAAGAACGAGGCGCTTGCTCAAGGTATTCTTATTATTATGTAGGTGTGTGTGTGGAGGGGGTAAGCGCTGTTTAATCTATTTCTAGCATTTTATTAACGTCATTTACAAAAATTTCAATAGGCGCGTTTACAAGTTTAAAATCGTTGTATCTGCATGTAATATACGGTATTTCGTCCTTGATACGATTAAAAAGGCTGATACTGTTGGGATTATACTCCAAATCAGCCACGACGCGCGCTTTCGGGTGCTTCTTCTGCAACCTCTTCAAGGATTGCTGGAAACGTCTTTTCTGTGTTCTAATGATATAGTACTCGGCCGATTGATTTTTCTGTATTATAGCAAACATGTGTCGTTTGTTCGGGTTAACGACCTTTGGACTTATATCTTCTACGTAATTTTCCAACTTTTCATTCCGGGTTTTTAATTCGCGCAACTTGGACATTAGAGCTTCATTATCGTGTTGGTAGTTGGTCTTGAATTCATTAACCAAATATTTTTCGATTATTTTACTGCATTTCATGTAGAATTCCGGAGATACCCAGCAAGCGATATCCAGGAACAACTCTTTGGGCAAGTAGGTTCCAGAAATAATCGTATTGTACACGGGATTCTTATTGCCTTTTACTGTTTGAAAGGGATAATTGTCCCCATCACTTTCTGATACATAATACCGCATAAGTTCTTTTGATCTTTTATTACGTAGCCAATATTTAAACTCTTTTCCACCATCCTGGCATAGCTTTGTAGCGTTAAAGTAGCCTGTGTTCTTGTCCACAATAATCTTAAAATCTCCATATAAACCGTACCAGAAACAAACATCTCTTAGACTTGACATTTTGAGCACGTCCGAACACTTTGAATGTTAGATGAAGAATGATTATAGACACTGTGATGACTATATTTTTTTTTTTTCTTAGCCCGATGCCGCTGAGGACCATTCCAGCCGATGTCTGAAGACGTCGATTGCGCAGGCGCGTGCGCAGCTCTAGACGCCGCTACACCAGGTGCACGACTCTCTGAAGAGGTAAGTTACTGAATTATTCCCATATTATGTAGCTTGTTGATAATGCCACTACAGAGCCAATGTTCTTTAGTTAAACGGCACTCTTCGATATAATAGCGTAATTCACTTACAAGTTCGTCAGGATCGTCTTCGTCACAATCTGTTTGTTCATCATCATCATTTGGTGATTGGAGAGGTCTGTATATATATTTTCTATTACAGGTACTGTTCTTGTCATTACTGTTTGTGTCGTCGTCTGCGGTTAGTTCGCTGTTATTGTGTCTGTTTTTCCTGTGTGAGATTAAGTTATCCTGTCTTGTAAATTTCTTTCCACATGTGTCACAGGGAAAAGAGGCGGCGGATTTATGCTTGTTTGCGTAGCGGCTAAGCCCGCTTTTATATGCAAAACACTTGGAGCAGATGTTACACGTATACATGTTTACTCTTTGAATAGCAGACGAGAAATGACCATGCATGCGTAGATTATATCCTTTTATTATCCTTTTATTATCCTTAATTACGTGACGGTTACCCATGCATGCGTAGATTATATCCTTTATTATCCTTAATTACGTGACGGTTATCCTTATTTTACGTGACGGTTATCCTTATTTTACGTGATGATAACGGCAATGTGACTTAGACCTGGCGTAGGTGTTATCCTTTTTTTTGATGCGTGTAGTAGTCGCGGATGATGTTTCTCCCGGATGCTCGCTCTCATACATAATCGAGATGCCTTCCTGCGAGTATTGTATCAAAATTTTTGCTGACCCCGACACGCCTAATACCATATATTCAAACGTCGAGGTTTTTCAGAGCGGGTCTATAGTCTTCATTACGTTTACAACAGGCACTTCGTTTTGGTAGAAGTGCCTGTTGAGGGGTGCAGTGTGGGGGACCTGATGCAGATTATGCTCTATGATGAAGTTGGCGATTTGGATTTAGTGGTACATTTTTATTTGTGTGAAGAAGAGGACTGTGTGCTGGTAGAGGACGATGATATAAGAGATGAGTGGGACGTAGTGATATCGCGTAGTTTAAATGCGTCAGAGGACTATTACCTAGCGGGTTTTCCCCGTGAGGAATGAGCTATTTCCGCACCACCCCGGAGGTAAGCTCACGGTGCGTTGCCTTTTTTATAGTGGAGGCATCCCCTGTAGGCCTACAACCACCATCTAACCGTTTAGTCCAGCTCGTAGAGATCTGCAGGGCCTATCAGCTCCAACAGATCTTCCTTATCCTCTTCCTTATCCTCCTTACCCTCCTCCTTATCCTCATCCTCCTCCTTATCCTCCTCCTCCTTATCCTCATCCTCCTCCTTATCCTCCTCTTGCTCCTTTGGCTCCACTACGCTAGGACTTGTTGCGAGTATTACTTTAGATGTTTTTTAAAAAAATATATATATACTTACGTCTCGGGAGTCATTTCCTCGTAGCATCTGAAAACCAATATTAAATTCTCTACAGTTTTAATCTTTTTATACTTACTGCAGATCTAATATAATCGTTCCGTCATAGCTAAAAAAAAAGAATGTTTTGTATTGCGTAATACTATTTATTTAAAAACTTACAGATAACCAGGAATTTCCCCGTATTTTTGATAGTGCCTGAAAGCTTCGATTAGACTGATTTTTTAAAAATTCATATACTTACTCTACGGTTTCTTTGCAGAAACAGAAACAGCTGTCACACACCGCGCAGTAGTACATTTTGAATAATGAAAAATAAGGAATTGCGGAAGTATTATCTGTTTTGCAAGTAATTTGCGTAGGTGGTAGAGCGGCTTGTGTATCCTGTTTTGATTAACGGAGAGAGAGAGATGTTCCCCGTATATTATCTCAAAATTCCAAATGAATCTGCTGCGTGTGGCTCGTGTAGAAACTGTTAAAGTGTGTCCCTATTGTAATCATGTTTTTGCCGTAAAAGACTTTAGGAAACATTTACGCAGGCATCGATATTGTGTGGCGTGTAAAAGACGGTTCTATAAGGTTCATACCTATAAGAGACATATGCGCCAACACCACACACACAACGTTCGTCCTTTTCCGTCTGATTGAAACTTCTAATTATTATTATTATATTTTCAGGTAGTTCCTGTCTACAGCGAACATGGCCAGACGTGTACAGCGTGGAATGCGTCAGGTATGTGTACTTTAGGATATTAAAATAATCTTCTTGTATTCGTACCTTTCCAAAGCTCCTCTTAATTTCAACCGCCTCGAGTTAATAAACAAGGAAGATCGAGCGCGTCTATTACTTGCATCTGAACATCTAGGTTTTCTTTATTTTTAAATCTTTAAATTTTAGGTCTTTTTGGTCCTCGGTAGGCTAATCATGGGTCTTCGCTGCAATCAGCGTACAAGACCTTTATTCATTTCAACAGCTGTGTAGTCGTTTTCTTTTTGAAACGCTACACTTTCCAGCGCCGCTCTCAATAATAATGAAGAAGACATCTAACCTGTTGCGTTCTATAGCAACTAGGTCTTCATCGAAAAATTTGATACTATGGACTCGCGATATAATGCTTCACGCCCCAGTGGCTGTCTAAAATATTATTGCAATTTTTCTGTATGTTTACAATAGCTTCCTCTTCCATTTTTCTACGGCTTTATGTACCTCTCCTCCATGACGAACGCATTGCACTTTCTATCAGTGAGGAGCAGTCATCGTTTCACTTTCCAGCTTCCAAATTTCTGTCTAGCAGCGAACACATACTTTAGAAAATTGTCTATAATTGCTCCCTTGTACACGACTAGTCGGTATCCACACTTTTGACAGAAATATAGCATTTATTATTAATAACTTATATATAGGTATAAATTTTTCTCAGTCTTTTTTAAAGCCGTTTTTCCTTTGAATAGCTTCGCGGCTGACATATTATCGATCAGCGGAGGTTGGACATTCTTTCCTCCCGTGAAATTCCCGTTCGATAAACATTAACATATCGATATCAGTCAAAAGTTCTAATGTCCGGCGCGTCTTAAACAGCATACAATAAAGCGTAGTAACTAGCTGGATCAAGACCGTATGTTTTATGGCACCTGCTCAAAGACATCTGCCAAAAGTAAAATGTCCGTTTTCATATATAAATCCGTGTACTCACCTAAATTTTGAATTTTGAATGTATTCCAAACTTTTTGCGCGTGTGCAAACTGCTTACTTGAAATATTCTTCTCCTCTAAACGGCTATAAAAGTGCGACTGTTCCGGTAAAGACTTGAAATTAAATTTTTCAAAACTGTCCGTGAAGTCATAGGGATACACGTTTTTTAGTTAATAAATTTGGAAACTCGGCTAAGTATGATGATAGCGTATCTAGCGACGACGTCATAAACCTAAAGGAGTCTACAAAACGAAACTTTACTGACGAATCTGCCGCTGTTTTCGTGAACGAAATGTATTTTTCCTTTGTTATCGGAAGTACATCAACCCTACCCGGCAGGTCATCGTACCCGCTCAGGTTGCGAAAGACAACAGGTATAACAACCTCATCTTTATAATTTATATTACACGCGTTGTGTGCAGGAGTCAAATGGAAATGAGTAGTGTATAAATGACAGAGCTGTGCAGAGCATGAGGGATGAGGAGACCTTGACCCCAGACGACCGAAGGTCGTTGACCATGGGGTCAAGGTCTCCTCATTCTTCATGCTCTGCACAGCTCTGTCATAGGCAGAAAGGTCATTGACCTTTAGACTCTGTACAGAACTCTCATAGCCAAGCAATAAATAATTTAAATTGCCGGCACCGGTGTTGTAAAGCACCTGCCTGCCTCAAGGTCTCTTCATTCTTCATGCTCTGCACAGCTCTGTCATGGCCAGAAAGATCATTGACCTTTGGACTCTGTAACAGAACTCTCATAGCCAATAAATAA
>NW_019418017.1:25273-26739 GCF_000390285.2 Anoplophora glabripennis | reverse complement strand
TAAAGAATGATGACTCTTCCCTTCGAGCATATACTACTGGAGGTAGCATGCCATTGCGAGAAGTGTGGCTGAGTGTGCGAGAGAGACAGACAGTATGTCAGTACATGCGCTCTCCCTCTCTCTTGCACGCTCAGCCACACTTTTCGCAATGGCATGCTACGTTCAGTAGTAGATGCTCGAAGACTCTTCCAAGCAAACATCAGCAGATAAATCCACAGAAACACAACCAAAACGGAAGCTTTAAGAGTACCGAAATTAACCCAAAAAACCGTTTAAATTTTTTTCGGTTCGGGTTCGACACATGGAATAAATTATAACATGACATATGTGTTCAGTTTCGGTTCCGGTCCACAAAAAAATTACGGTTCTGGTCCGGTTTTCTGTCCAAAAACGGTACGGTCCGGGTCCCTGATTTCTATATATAAATTTATTTCAATTCGAGCATATACCACTGGAGGTAGCATACCATTGCGAAATGTGTGGCTGAGTGTGGGAGAGAGACAGAGAGTATCTCAGTACATGCTGTCTCATTCTTCGCTTCAACGACGAGAGCCTATGAGCGCGAGCATTAATTTCCAACCAATCGCGTGCATGTTCGAAGATTTTCATGATTAATCAGGCTATTCTACGGGCAAAGGAAAGGGGCTAATAAAGTAGAATAGGGAAATAGTATTCTCATTCAACGCTAATAATTTATATGAATCTATAGGCTTTTTTTCGCGAGTGAAGTCGTATGTTGTAGTATGTGTAGTATGAGTGAATATTACGTTTTTGCGAGAATAGTCACTCATTTAAACTACTATGTGACGTCACAAGTTTAGATCAAATGACTGAACTCTTCACCCTTCAGCTGAATATTCTGTTGGTATATTCAACTAGTATTGTCAGCCGGTAACTTAACCTTTTTCTTTTTGACATTTTGTTTGAATGAGGATAAAAATCGTTCAGCAAAATGATGGATTCTGATACGGCTGTGGAAGTGGTCAGTTTAAATTTAAACTTTAGAGGCACAGATGTTTTAGTAAACGTAGACGTTGATGGTAAGATTAATTTTTTATATGGGACATATTTGCGATCCACTTTGCTTCAGGATTATCCTCTTTTTTTTTTGTGACCTAAGCCAGAGATAATATTGGTGGAATCATTTGTAATTCAGGTCTTTTTCGTATGAATTACATAAAAAACCGAACATATGATATGATTCTCTAAACTTATAACATAAATAAGGAACATCATCCTCATTCCACAAAAATATCAAAAAATATAGGCATGTCACAATTTCTGTTTTGTAGCCATTGACATAAATGACCAAATTCCATTCTCTTACGATAACGATTATGTCGAATATTCGCATATCTTGCAACATCAGAATCTACATACTTTTCACGCTTTTTAAATTTGCCACTTAAAAATATTCCAAAGAAAGCATTGATATATTCCTTCAGTTTTATTTGAAGCAAATACAT
>NW_019418017.1:0-24288 GCF_000390285.2 Anoplophora glabripennis | reverse complement strand
AGATAATATTGGTAGAATCATTTGTAATTCAGGTCTTTTTCGTATGAATTACATAAAAAACCAACCTAACCTCTTTCTAGTTTAATTTTTTTCTGGAATAGAGAATATATGATATGATTCTCTAAACTTATAACATAAATAAGGAACATCATCATCCTCATTCCACAAAAATATCAAAAAATATAGAGCCATGTCACAATTTCTGTTTTGTAGCCATTGACATAAATGACCAAATTCCATTCTCTTACGATAACGATTATGTCGAATATTCGCATATCTTGCAACATCAGAATCTACATACTTTTCACGCTTTTTAAATTTGCCACTTAAAAATATTGCAAAGAAGCATTGATATATTCCTTCAGTTTTATTTGAAGCAAATACATATATAGTGAGATAACACCAATTCCCACAACACTAGATTACTGGAAGCAATTAAAGGATGACAAATTACTGGTTAGAAGTTACTAGTTAGAACCCATATGTCAAAGTAGTCAAAGTACCTACATATGACAGGCACCACTGAATAGTGAATATATACATTTTCGCGATCTATTCAGGTTAGACAAGGTTAGAAATAAGATTAAAAGAGATAGAAACAGTAACTACAAGTCAGACGTATTCACCAATATTCACTCGCGAAAAAGAGCCTTATGTTCAATTTTTCGAGTATAAAATAGTATATGCTCAAAGATACTATGCTGTTTGTTGCGACATCTGTCAATCAATGAGTTAAATGACAGCGTTTGATAGGTTGAATTGAATTAGACGTTGACTGAAATATTATACTTGTTTAGAGGTATGGTAGCTTTTCCAGAAGCCACCGTAGATGGCAGTTATCGCACACATGATTATATTAACTAAGCGTATACAACCACTTATACATCTTAACGTATTGGGGGTGTAGTATTGAACTCCATTCAAGGATTAATTAATAAAAGTTCTTAAATAATCTTTCAGATATACTTATCTCTGTACCTATATAATTTTTAATTTATTGCATCTTTGAATAATTTTCATACACGATTTTCACATTACTTAACGTGTCCACAAATAATTCGAAACTAAAAGAATAGATACTTCAAGCGGAAAAAGCATCATTAAAATTACTACAGCACATAATTTGGTAAACGCTAGAAATAATTCGCACAATAAATTTCCTTCACACATGTCACACAAAGCTGAAGTAGGTTGATTAATTATAAAACATGTACGCCTCAGTCAATTGAGACACCTCTGAACCCCTTATCATTTGAGATGAAACGGAAATGGCTTCGCTGTTGCCTTAACAAACGCCCTTCTACATTTATTGTACACACACACATTGAGCGTAGGTGGCATACAGTACCATATTTAACAAGACATACCGTGAAATATCCCACTATATCATTGTCAGATTCCCTACACCCATAATGTAAATTTCTCGAATGTAGTAAGTAGAATTATTGGCTACTGAAAGTTTTCCATTTAAGTTGTAGTTGTGTATGTAGGCTGAACAAATAAAACAACTCTTTATTTTAAATATATTATTACTTGACCGCTGTTGCGGATCAGGATATATTAAATACAAAAGAAATAATAGATTAAGTATTAAGTAGGTTACATCCTATAGGTACTTCTAATAATTGATTTTTTAATGAAGTCAAGGTGAACATTTTCCCAGTACTTACCCATCAAGTTCAAAGTCATTATGGGCCTTGTATAATTAACTTGGTAGATGATTTAGTTGATGACCGTGACCATATTATGACTAACTACATTTGCTGCTCTTAACAATTTGGTCTTAGAAAAAGATAACTTTTGGAAAGAAGGGATAAACAAGTGAATTATTGTTCAGAGAGAGACAACATTCTCTTTCTAAGAACCAACTTAGAAGTAAAATGTTTTCGATGGGTAATAGATAAGAAACAAGGATAGAAGATCTATTTAAAGAGATGCTAAAGATATTATAAACAATATACAGGGTGTAACTAAATAAGTGTAAAACATACTACCAAAAAGACACTTAGCCAGTAATTTATTTGGTTTACCCCATAGTTGTAAGGGGTGGAAAACGCAACCCCTAAAATTTATTTCCAATGTAACTTTTTGTCTTATTATTTGTTTACCATTTAAAAATTTATTTCNCGAGATGAGGCAGGATAAAGAGGGATAATCCCCCTCGATCCCAAATCATTGAGGCCAATTTCTAGCCATAGAATAATGGCGGCGGTCCATAGATGGCTAGAATTCGTTGGTCTATTCTATAGGATATAAAAATCGCTCTTGCTTCAAACTTCAGTTTAGTGATTATGTTGAATGTTGATTGTTGAATGTTGAGTTACATTAGGTCATTATCATTAGATGCATTTATGATTTTTCGTATGTAATTTGTGTATTTTTGAACCAAACGGAAATGCAAATATAAAATCTGTGAAAAAATACAAAACTGCTCGATTTGCCGGACAAAAAACGTGCTAAATCAGTTTATACGTTTGGTTAGAGTGGCAGTAATAACTTTATATAAATGAACATCTATACCTATTTTGTGCTACAAATAAAATTATTTATGTGCTTCTAATTTGTTCTTACAGAAAATCTGAATTATTCATGACGACACTCTTTTATGGATACATTACCATCTTTGAACAATATATTTGAATTGTTATACAAGTAGATTGTGGATATTAATTTGTGTGAAAACAATTAAAAATGGAAAATTCCAGTGATAAGGAGAGTGTAGAATTAATACAAATAGATATAGTAGAAAATTCAAAAGAAGATCAACCTCCAAAGACAGCGAAAGACCTATTTTCTGTATTTAAAGTTTCAGACGATTCTGACTATGAACCAGATGAAAATAATAGAAGTGATACAGATTCAGATGAACCACTTTCGAAAAGAATGAAAATAAAAACTAAAAAACAAGCTGTTGTAGGAGAAAAGGCTAAAGAGCCTGAGTCTGCTGATGGATCATTAAAGAAAAAGGTTTTAATTGTAATGTTTTTCTTAAATATTTTATTATATATTAATATTTTTAGAAATATTATTCACAAAAGTATAAAAAAGAGTGGGAAGCAATTCCTTCCGTAAAACCTTGGATATCCGAGAGTATTCATGGACCACATTATTTTTATTGTAGGTTCTGCAAAAAAGACTATAAATGTGGGAAAACAGAAATATTTAAGCATATGAGTGCTATGAAACATAGAAGACATTTAACAACTACAACATCGGGCGTACAGGTTAGTTAAATTTGAATTACAAAGTATTATATTTAAATTTTTTGTTGCAAAAATTGATCTACAATCATATAAGGTTCACAAAAAGTTTATTTTTTGATACGGTGTTTAGAAAATGAAATAATCTGGAAGTCATGTAAGAAAAAGCTGCCCTTATTTTGCAGTATAAAAAAATATTAGAGGAGTTTTTAAAATTATAAATTTTGTCTGCATTTCAGTGTCAATAAATTGGCCTTTCGGTTGATTTACTTCAATCGGAAATCTGCCTGTATATTTAAATCGTTTAATTATTAACACACTACAATCCTTTTTTTATTTAACTAAGACCTGTGTTGGACTATAAAATTAACGACAAGATTTTTTTGATCAAAGTAGTTTGAAGTCAATTTTGATGCCACGAATTTTATAAATGGATGAAATGTAGAGAGAGGCGGTAAGGGGCCAAGACAAACAATGAGATATGAGATGGAACTAGTCTCATATCACGACTCAGAGCATTTGTAAGCTTAGCATACACAATTTGTAATATCTGCATATTTTATATCTTGTATTTGTGTAAGCCGCTGTTCTCCATCCTATATTTGTGGTTGTTGTTTGGTGACAATTTCTTTTGTATTTTTGTGTTGAATTTGTTTGTTTTTTATTCTTTATTTTGAATTGTGTCTAAAGAACAATTTTTGTAAAATAGTTACATAGTGTTATGCTCTATGGAGAATATTCAGAAAAATGTAAAAAGGGAGTAGTGTTCTTTAAATATGGTAATACCATTAACATCTTGTTAATGACAAATTGGATGAGAACTTTTTATATTTTTGCATTTCCTAAAGATAAAGTTGTGAGGGACCTGTCAGGTGACGCAAGTGACGCACCGCTTCACCTAAAATTTCCCTTTGGTTGTGCAATTTAAAATTATTTTTAATTTTATATAAATTTTATAATTTAGGTATAATTCTATATTGAAAATGTATTGTGTTTGTTTTTTAATACGCAGAAATAAACAGAATAGTTGCGTGGTGAACACCTAAAAAAAACATTGCCTTCGTTGAGCACGAATATCAATCTCGGACTATACAACATATAGTATACGCAGGTGACGCAGATTGAAATCATTCTGTATCCTGCTACTCTTCATAGCATTGTTTATGGTGGTTGTCATGGCAACGAGGCGACCAATATGTGATTAAATTATGGCGCGTGGGGAACGAGTGACGCAGAAATTGAAGCAGCATCGCCCATCGCCTGCCTCCTGCCTTTAACAGTTTCAGTTTCAGTTTATACGATAAGCCCAGTGCATGATTACATATAACAGTTCTTTGTTAATATTTGTTTTGTATAATAATTGCAGAAATGTTTCCTATGGATGATCCAGTAAGTATTTTATTTGAAACGCCATTTTCCAGATGGAAAATTGAGGACAAAAGGAATTTTTTAAATTGCGATATGACCTGTGCCTTATTCTCTCGATATGGAAAAAAGGGGAAGTCAAAAGACAACGTGTATTATATGTTTTGTGATGCATACGTTCGAAAGTTTCCACGCGAGATTGCAACCACAAAGCTTCTTCATGTACGGTGTGTGTTAATGTTCGCAGAAGTCTACAAGCCGAGCTAATATTTCTATTTTTTATAAAATCTAAATGAAAATCCTTCTCACGAACATCAGTTTTTTGGTAATATTGCAAATGCAACTAAAAATTTCCAGATTCATTTAAAGCTGTTTGACCTTGAAAATTTGAAAATTTTCGCCAGCAGCGCTTTTTTTTTTCTTTTTAGTCAATCCATGAATATGCTTCGCCTATTATCAATGTCACGAGCCGCCAATGAAGTACACTAATTATATTTTTTGTTACTTACCCAAAAATTTATCATACAAATATTTACTTGACATTACAAAATATGCAGTTATTAAGTGGAAGTCATATTTGTAAAAGCTTTTCCATTTTACCAATAAACAGTAAAAAGTTAGAAGTTTTATGTTCAATTTTAGATGCAGATTTTAGTTATAGTATGTTGATGCAACTGTAAATAAAAATTTTTGTATTTATTTACATTCATATGAAATTATTTCTTGAACAATTTTAATTATGTCTTTATCTATTTAAATAAAATAGTAAGCTGCCTCTCTAATATTTATTTCATTAAAAAAAAATTAATTTGATGTGATCTTACAAAGTATTTTCATAAATTTTATTATAATAAATAAATATTTTCATTGTTTTAACACTTAATCGTTACCAAAAAAGAATCCACTATCCTAGGTCACATGACTTACGTCATGTCACTGCTACTTTTGCAAATCATGAACAGCTATACAATGCTTTGAAAGTCGGCTTTGACTCCATTCATTGTATATTGCCAAATCTATCTATAAAACCATCAAACTAACCAAACTTTTTTAATTATAGTTCTCTTTTATCTAATTAAATGAAAGACGGATAGAAAAACAAAATATATTATTCAGAAAATTAAACCGATAGCTTTTGGGGCCATTCTTGGAGTAACATTTTATTATTATTTCCCTAATTTTACAAAATCAGTTTTTTCAAAATAATTTTATGTTATGAAAGTTAATTTTGAAGTTATCTTCAAACTATTTTGATCAAATTTGAAAAAAATTTGATGTTCTGACACAATTATAATATTTTTTTGACACATTTGTTTATTATTGAAATAAAATATAAACTGTACAGGGTGTTTAAAAAAAACATTAAAAAAACATTTGGGAAATGATAGAACATCAAGAAATAAGAAAATTTCTTCCTGTAGAACATGGATGGACTTGTCATCTTGTTTTTTAAATTACAAGGCGTAAAAAACAGTTTTTTAATACCAAAGTTTTGCCACATGATATCCAGAAAACAGCATACTATACCGAAATTTGGTACAGGTAATTTTTTAAGGGTGATAAATTTTGATTATCTGTTAGGGTCGCTAGTTACCATCTATCCTAGAGACATTTCTATGACAACATTTTTAAGGTTAGTTCTTTTACATCGCGTGTGGTATATCATCATGTAAAATTTCAATTTACATAAATATACCATTCTCATTGAATTCATTAAAAACTCAATGGACTGTCCCAAAGTTCACCAGTAGAAGCAAATAGACCATTCTTCAAGCATAGTTTTTTTGGATGAAAATAAACCAATTTAGATCAAGTTAGCTTAGTACAATCTTGCCTTTTCAAAATGTTATTGGCAGTCAAAAATTTGTTTATTGTCAGTTGCATTTTTCTCAAAAATAAGGTTAAAATTTGAATTAAGAAAAATCATATTTGGCGACCTGTATCTCAAAAACAGAAGAAAGAAAACCCTTGGTTCACAGGAAAGAATCGCCCTATTTTGTCATGCTCTATCAGCTTCTGAATTGATGGTATTTTCTTCCTCTGTAGAGTGGAATCTCTAGTACTAAGTTAAAAGTTTCAATGATTCTAGTGGATGGATTACTACTATTGTTTATTATTTTCTATTCAGCTTTTCATATTAATGATTTTTCATTTCATGCTGACTAATTATGTTTAATTAACATCAATATGATAAATTTTGTAAAGATAGATTAGTAATAATGAAAAATTTTCAAAATTATTAAACAATTGGTTAGCATTATTGAATCTATAGTGTAATTATGTGACCACTTATTAGGAACCAGAACTTCTAAAATAAAGCTATTTTCATTTCAGCAGAAATTTTCTTTTCGGGGATTACTATGTCCTGCAGTTACTCCGTTCCAAAGATCAAGGTAATAAATTTAAATTACTTTTTGTAGAATATACATATACAGGGTGATTTCACTTTAAACACAGAAACTGCAGGGGATAAATTAGTTGCCAAAAAATAAGTAGAGCTTGCTCTATAAACTTTTTTCCTGGGGGATGTGGTATTCGAGATGCAGGGTCTTCAAGTTTCCAAAACAAATTATATTTTCTGTCATACCTTCATATTGCGCTGAACGATTTGTATGAAATTTACTACAGCATATTCACTTAATTAGACCTTTTATTGAATGTAATATTAACCTCTTGGCATTAACCAGTGGCGTGCTACTGAAGATGCCACTCTGTTTTCCCAAGAAAAAAATACGTCACTGGTGGTTTTTTGTAGAAATAATGTTAAAATAAGGCACTGTTACGTTAAATGAATGAAAAGCGTTTCTTGGTGTTTTTTAATAGTAACAGCCTTTTGTTTTTCTGAATATTGAGCAGCAAATTCTCTACATGCTCTTGAAATTACTTTGTCACATTTTCCATAAATAACAAACAAATTAAAATAATCCTCATTAGTATAAACGATCTCCAACCATTTTTATTTAAATTTTCGGCAAAAACTTTTAGAGGCACAAGCATTTGACAATGAACTTGAGAAATGTCAAGTTATTTTAATTGTTTTTGGTCATGGCCAATTTGATAAAAGGTCTGATATGAGAAAAACTGTCCAAAAAATAGAAAATTGCGAATATCTCTAAAAGTAGTAATGGCAATCCTAATAATGCTTATATGGCTAGAAAGGAAATTTTGATCTGCATATGACAGATTAAGTTAACAAAGTTATAGTTGTTTGAAGTTATCAAAATGTAACAGAAAAAATGAAACACCTAGTATTAAATGTTTTAATTTGTTAGTATAGGTACCATGATTTAGTGTTGCCTATGCCCTTTACATGTACCAAAAATCACGCTTCTGAAAAGAGTTACTAGCATCTCTGCGGACCCTCGCATCTGTCAAATTTTTTCTTAAAAATGAATCTCAAAATCTATAACTCTTAGGTATAGGGAATAGTTAATAAAGTGACCCTCAAATTTCAACTAGAATCCAAAAATGCAATAATATATAGGGTCTCCTGTTTAAAATAAGAAAGTTAATTTCAACTTCCGGTATAACCGGAAGTGCCATAAAGTTCTAAATATTTTAGCTGTGTTGCCTCTACTGCCTTTGTTAGGTTGCCAAATTTTGAGATTTGTCGGATTAGTACCTTCCGAGATATCGATAGTGGCTATTCCTGGTGGGACACCGTGTATGTTTTTGACAAAATCCAACAAATTTTGATATTTGTTATAAATGGTGATAAAACTATGAGTCGCTGTACTACAAATTGTATTTCATACTTAATACAAAGTTTTATTTATTCTTTAATTTTAGGGCAAAAGATATAAATTATAAATTAATTGGCCCATATGCAAAATTTTTAAAAGCTTGTGGTGTTAAAGGAATATTACGTAAGTTAATATATACCTATCATAAAAAATTTGATATACTTTATTCCTTTTATCTGTTAAAAAAAACTCACTTGAAAAATAGAAAACCTACAAAATTATTAATTTATTATTAATGGGAGAAAGAAAAAAACATATTTTCATTACCCAGTGTAGATTTATAACGGATTACACAGCTGAAAGGAATATGTATAGCAATGTTCAATACATTGAAAGTTTAAATCCAACAAAAACTCATTCACGGAATTACTTTTAGTCAATGATGTAATGGGAGAAGGTGTATCTCTTACTCCAGAAGAAAGAAAGTCACTGACAGAATATTGGGTTGAAATTTGTAAAGAAAAAAATCAGTTTTTAATGGTGCAAATTGGAGGAGCCCCTTTAAAAAGTGTTATTGATATGGTAACGTACAATTTTGAAATAAAAATAAAATAAGTCATTTTGTACAGGGCGGTTTTTAAAAAAGTTGCTATAATAAAGACTAGGTTATTTTAAAAAAGAAAAGTCCTATGAACATTTGTCCTAAATGAGCTAGTTTTCAAGATACAAGTTTTTAATAAAACTGGAACTGATAAACTATTTAAATTTAAAACTTCTTTAAATTTATATATACTGGAAAATCCTAGAATTTTGATGTGATTTAGTGTTTTTAAAATTCTATTAGTCCATTTGGTTTTTCATTATATTTCAAAGGAAATATTTTTTCCATTTTGTTCAAAAGTAATTTTCCACTTATTATTTCATTAATCTGAGTCAAATCTCTTCCAACTAGTTTTGTCACACTCAAGCAAAAATAAGTAAGTACAAAATAAATATTAGTTCCTTCTGGCTTTCCCTGTTTTCGACCATCTTTTTCACAGTTGTATTCAAATTTTTGTTTTGATTTGAAGCTGTACAGTTGCGTAAAGACTTGTAGTGTCAATCAAGTAATCTACTGACACATTTCATGTCATAAATCTTGCTAAAAATAAAATGAATATTAAACTATTAAATAGATTTGATTTTTATTGTTAAGGTCTTAAAATCAAGTACTCAATGGGCATGAGAAAAATGTTTCTGATCGGATTTCGACCAGTTAATCGAGAATTGGATAACCAGCTTCAAATTTCTCTATTTTTATTTAATTATGATCTGATATTTTCTGTTTGAATTTAATTCACTATTTAAGAACATGACTTGATATGAGATTTGGTTTTTGTTCACTTTTTTTAATTCTTTCATTTGTTTTTATAATTTTTAATTACGTTGTTGAAAAATGGAACCATTTTCCATCAGCAGATATCTATCGAAATATATTCTTATGATTGAGGAACGT
The DNA here is from genome assembly GCF_000390285.2 of Anoplophora glabripennis. Lineage (NCBI taxonomy): Eukaryota > Metazoa > Arthropoda > Insecta > Coleoptera > Cerambycidae > Anoplophora > Anoplophora glabripennis. Next base: position 14,545 of record NW_019418017.1, on the reverse strand, counting down.
CTTCAGAAAATTCTATTGAAATTAATAGCAGGTCATGAAAAAAAAAATGAAAAATTGTTCAGGAAAACAAAAATATTTTAATTTATTTTTAATTTAAAAATAACTTTATCAGATTAGCAATAAGTTCATCTCAATACAAAGAATTTTTGATAAAGTTGTTAAGCTTAGCATTTTATAGACAATAAATCTCACTTTTAGTAAGACAGTGATAGAACAAGAAAATCCATCTAACTATAAAAATGTCGAAATACAATGACGCATTTAATTTTTCACAGTGAAAATTCATGGAAAACATGAGCATCCATGTACACATCAGAATATACCTTTCCTGTTTTGTTGTAAAAATACTCAATAATTATGATTAATTAAGGTATTAATGGTTTCATAAAAGCATTCTGTGGAGTGCGATTATGTTTGTAGTACCATATTCGATTTTCTGTATCAGATGTATGTTCAGGAAATGTAATGATAAACGTAAGAAGGAAAAATATCCTTATCCTGAATATATTGTCAACTTGTAAACTTGTATAACTGGTAGAGTGAAGAGATATTTATTTTTAACTTGCTTAGATTTTCTAAAACCCTCAAAAGGTTACTATAAATTTACTGAACTACGCATGAATATGCGTGCGTTAAGTTAAAGTAAAAATTATTTGTCTTGAAAACTGGGCTGCTTAAGATATAGGTACTTATGTTCAAAGGTATTTTATTCTGTAGGATCTAAAAACTCAATCCCTTTATTATCAGAACATAACTAAGGACCACCCAGTATATAGTGGCTTGTTATAGTATGAAAATAGTAAATTAATCATGCCTTTTTAGGCAATTCATGCTGAAAAAGTAAAAGTCGGAGCAATTGTACTGATGCCAGATCTGTATAATAGACCAAAAAATCATTTGGATCTTATTAGATATATTAAAATTGTGTCAGATTATACAGAAAAAGTGCCTATTTTATATCACCACTATCCGAAGTATACACAGATTAATAGTAAGTATATTTTGATCAAGTGTATTTTTAACGTAGTTTTGTTAAAAATTGGTATAAAAAAACGTGAATTTTAAATTTTTATATCAAAATTGCAAATACAACAATTTAATTTTAATGGACAATATGCATAATATTTTATTATTATTTTAGTTGATATGAGCTCATTTTTGCTTGATATAACAGGAGAAATAGACTCTTTTGTTGGATTGATATATAGCACGAATGATTTGCAAGAAAGTTTATCTGCATTGACTCTTAATCCAGAAAAATTTGTCGTATTCATGGGTACGGATGAGGTAATGTCTGATATCAAGTTACAATGAATTTATTTATTTTTTCTATTTGTAGGTCATGTTAGGTGCTGTTGCAAGTGGGTTTACTTGCATAATGGGTAATAGTATCAATATTTTGCCAAAATTAGCAGAGTCCATTTGCCAGTGCATAAAAGATGGCGAAATTAAAAGTGCTCAAGCTTCTCAAAATCTATTGAAAAAAGCTTTGGATAACATCTACTGTAACGGTATTTGGAAATTTAAATTAATTACATTGTGTTGGGATTTATTGGGCAAATATAAAAATACAATTAACTCGTAAATGTTATCTTCTAAGATATTTTTTTGGAGGTAGTACAAAACTGTTTTGTTTGCAAAATTTTTTCGAGTTTATACAGGCTGTTACAAATTTTTTTCTTCTCACTACAGGGATCTTGAAAACAGTAAGAGATACAAACTAGCTTAAATGGGGGCTAAGTTGCGTAATCAGGAGACCAACATTATGTCTCTAAAAAATCAAGGCTAACATGATTAGTTTTCAAAATATTTGAAAAAAATAAAAATTTTGGAAATAAGTTTTTGTTTCATTTCAGACTTGTTTGAGGTGATATGGAAAAAAGAAAAACACTTGCTCATGGCAACTTTTTGCCCTCTGTCGAATGGCTTAATCAATTTCCTCTTTCCAGGACCATCTGTAACTTAATTTTTTTAAATACGATCCTGGAAATTTTATTACATTACATTTATTGTACATTTTCGTAAAAAATAATTCAATTCAACTGGAGGTTGTGAAGAGTCCGAATAGAATTTCGTTAGGAGGTGCAAATTTTCAAATTTCAGCACTGTAATCTTGCGTAATTAGGGGACCAACATTATGCCTCTAAAAATCAAGGCTAACCTGATTAGGATTCGAAATATTTGAAAAAAAAACGAAATTTTTGAAATCCATTTTTGTTTTATTTCAGCCTTGTTTGAGGTTATATTAAAAAAAGAAGAACACTTTTTCATGGCAACTTTTTGCCGTCTTTCGACTGGCATAATCGATTTTTACGTTACGTGTCATATTTCCAGGATGATCATCAACTTCATTTTTTTTAATATATGCCCCTGTAAATTTTATTACATTGTTTACAAGCCTTCATGACCCCCAGTACTGTACTGCCTCAGCCCGAACCAGATTCAGACGTTTTGTCTCGAAAAATTTGTCTTCAATGTATTCGTTTCAAATTTATCCTAAATTTTTTGTTTAGACTTCTGTGTTTCTTGAATTATCGTACACTCTAAGTGTCGTTAGACACTGTGAAATCCACCTAGTTATTTAAACTATCACCATCACCTGGGCACTCGATAAGTTGTTGCGAGAAAATTACAATTTTAATTTTATTGTGACAAATTAATTCTGAAAAATGCATATGAACAACCAAATCTCTAAATTATTATCATACTTTAAAAAATTACAGTAAATATTCAAAAACATTTCAGTTTTCTTCTACACAAAAATCTATTCGTCTCGCAATATTTTGTACTGCCCTTTGAATATCTCTTCTCCTCGGAGAGTTAAATCCTTTCAAGATATTTGCCCTCAATTCTTCTATGTTGTTGGGAACTTCTTTATACATTTTCTTTTTCAACATTCCCCATTAAAAAAATCAAAGGGGATACATCGGTTGGCCGTGCTGGCCACTCGTCTACCCTACCATTTCCTATTCATTGTCCGGGAAACTGTTTATATAGAAAACCCCTAACGTTTCTAGTGTTGTATGACAGTGCACTTGTTGGAACCATATGTGTGGTAATATATTTAATGGAATATGCAGCATATATGCCTCGAACTCGGTAGTCAGAAAATTAAGATGTTTATTACCGTTTAAATTGCTCTCATAGTTGAAAAGTCCTGTGTGTGGTATGTGGTCTCCAAAAACACCATCCCATACATTTAATGAAAATTTTATTTGGTTGCTTGTAGGCCTGTTTTATCTTGGATTTTGTATTGACCAAATGTGTTCTGTGTATTTCTATTGAAAATACCGCAATTAGAAAATTTACTTTCATCTGACCCTATAACTTCATGTAAAAAATTTGGACGATTATGTAATTGCTAAGGCAACCAATTGGAATATGCAAAACACAATTCTGTGTCTCCTAGTCTTAGGCAATGAGAAATGTGTATTTTAAAGGGTTTGTAAAGATTGTGTCTAGGGGTTCTCCATAATTCTTGGTAAATTAGTATCCAGAGCTATTTCTCGTGTTGATTTATGTGGGTGATTAATAATCAAGCATAATTAAAAAAATATATTGTAACTACAGCTTAAAAAACAACAAACCTCAACTAACCTAAATATTTATTTTTAGGTATCTCGAATGCTCCAAATTTAGTCAAATTCTGATCAACTTTTTGAAATAATGTTCTAAGAGGCTGTTCTTTTTCAAGATTTCACCCAAATACATTTCACACGCTCTGTCAGAGTTGCAATTACAGGTATAATAAATTTTGATAATATTATATTTATCTTCATTTGAGAAGGGCATATTCAATAATAGGCAATAACTTAAAGTCAGACAAATTCAAATAAATACTCTCAGTACAGTGTTTTTTGTTTCTTAACACATTATTCATGGCAATTTTTATAATTACAACTAATTTGTTTTTTTTAGTCAATACATTTGGCCAATGTTGAAAATGAAGATAAGCGTAATACGATCGGAATTTATTATACCTGTAACCTCAACTGTGAAAGAACATGTCAGATGTATTTGTAAGAATACCCTGAAAAAAATTAGATCGGAATTTGTTTAAATTTAAAGCACTCGAGAAACTTAGAAATAACTATGGTCACGGGATTAAAACTCTAATGTTTTATTGTAACGTGTAATGGTAATAGTTCATACACTTAGAGTGTACGATAATTCAATAAATATAGAAATCTAAATAAAAAATTTAAATAAATTTGGAACGAATACATTGAGGATGAATTTTTCGAGACAAAATGTCTGAATCTGGTTCGGGCTGAGGCAGTACAGTATTGAGCATCATGAAAGCTTGCAAAAAATTAAAAAATTTCCAGGGCCGTTTTTAAAAAAATGAAGTTGATGATGGTCCTGGAAAGACAAAACGTTACATATAAAAATTGATTATGCCATTCGATAGAGAGCAAAAAGTTGTCATGAGAATGTATTCTTCTATTTTCCATATCATCTCAAACAAGGTTGAAATCAATCAAATACGAATTCCCAAAATTTCAGTTTTCTTCAAATATTTCAAAAACACATCATGTTATACATATATTTATAAAATTTTAGGAGATGCTGTAGCAACAATGAAGGCAGCTATAAGTATCATAACAAATTTGCCAATAGAAACGGTTCGAGAGCCACTGCAGACTGTCTGGGAAGGAACTTTGTCAAAAATGAGAAATAAGCTACGTGAAATAGGAATAATATAAAAAGTACCATTAAAATTGATTTATGTAGTTTTGCTTTCTAAAGTCCTGCTTAGGGCACAAAACGACTGAATGAATGTTCTCTTTCCAACTAAGTATTTGAGAGGAATATTAAGAAAACACATGAATCTGTGGTCATTATATAATTTTGCAGGTACAGTGATAACTTGTATATACTAGATAGTGAATAAAAATGAGATGGTTATCCAGTAGAGAAATCTATGCAGTACTGAATTTTACTTGTGGACACACATATTAAGAAGGTTTATCAGGTACGAAGGTACGTCTAAAGTCTAACGAAAGTTTCTGTAGATTCGCTAGTGACTAAAGAAGTAAACCTTTAGATTTGGCAACATTGCACTTGGCTGACGCGTTCGGCTCGGCTTTCGCTCGCTCCCGTTCGATCATTCTATTTGTTTGGACACCTGCGAATTTCAAATAATATGCTACGTCGAGATCGCGGCGTTGCCGCTATCACGCTATGGAGGATAAGTTAGTTAACGACAGCAGTTTAAAGGAGAATTATTACAAAATTATGTATCTTACAAGTACCTAATCGATTTACACAAGCTGTCATACGGTTCCTTAGATATCGGTTTCCTATTTATACAAGTTGCTGTAGAAACTATTCGTCAATTGTTGCACATTCTAAGTGGGAAGACCAAGAAAATCTGCATTTTCTTAAGACTGTACTAAATCGTGAAAAATTATTTTATTAATATCTTGTCTCTTAGGTATCCAAACTAGTCATAATTTTTTTTTTTGAGGATTTTCATATTAAGCTTATATTAATTTTTTTATGAATATTTGTTTGTCAATTCCAAATCAGATAAACCTCCTTAANAATTACAATTTTAATTTTATTGTGACAAATTAATTCTGAAAAATGCATATGAACAACCAAATCTCTAAATTATTATCATACTTTAAAAAATTACAGTAAATATTCAAAAACATTTCAGTTTTCTTCTACACAAAAATCTATTCGTCTCGCAATATTTTGTACTGCCCTTTGAATATCTCTTCTCCTCGGAGAGTTAAATCCTTTCAAGATATTTGCCCTCAATTCTTCTATGTTGTTGGGAACTTCTTTATACATTTTCTTTTTCAACATTCCCCATTAAAAAAATCAAAGGGGATACATCGGTTGGCCGTGCTGGCCACTCGTCTACCCTACCATTTCCTATTCATTGTCCGGGAAACTGTTTATATAGAAAACCCCTAACGTTTCTAGTGTTGTATGACAGTGCACTTGTTGGAACCATATGTGTGGTAATATATTTAATGGAATATGCAGCATATATGCCTCGAACTCGGTAGTCAGAAAATTAAGATGTTTATTACCGTTTAAATTGCTCTCATAGTTGAAAAGTCCTGTGTGTGGTATGTGGTCTCCAAAAACACCATCCCATACATTTAATGAAAATTTTATTTGGTTGCTTGTAGGCCTGTTTTATCTTGGATTTTGTATTGACCAAATGTGTTCTGTGTATTTCTATTGAAAATACCGCAATTAGAAAATTTACTTTCATCTGACCCTATAACTTCATGTAAAAAATTTGGACGATTATGTAATTGCTAAGGCAACCAATTGGAATATGCAAAACACAATTCTGTGTCTCCTAGTCTTAGGCAATGAGAAATGTGTATTTTAAAGGGTTTGTAAAGATTGTGTCTAGGGGTTCTCCATAATTCTTGGTAAATTAGTATCCAGAGCTATTTCTCGTGTTGATTTATGTGGGTGATTAATAATCAAGCATAATTAAAAAAATATATTGTAACTACAGCTTAAAAAACAACAAACCTCAACTAACCTAAATATTTATTTTTAGGTATCTCGAATGCTCCAAATTTAGTCAAATTCTGATCAACTTTTTGAAATAATGTTCTAAGAGGCTGTTCTTTTTCAAGATTTCACCCAAATACATTTCACACGCTCTGTCAGAGTTGCAATTACAGGTATAATAAATTTTGATAATATTATATTTATCTTCATTTGAGAAGGGCATATTCAATAATAGGCAATAACTTAAAGTCAGACAAATTCAAATAAATACTCTCAGTACAGTGTTTTTTGTTTCTTAACACATTATTCATGGCAATTTTTATAATTACAACTAATTTGTTTTTTTTAGTCAATACATTTGGCCAATGTTGAAAATGAAGATAAGCGTAATACGATCGGAATTTATTATACCTGTAACCTCAACTGTGAAAGAACATGTCAGATGTATTTGTAAGAATACCCTGAAAAAAATTAGATCGGAATTTGTTTAAATTTAAAGCACTCGAGAAACTTAGAAATAACTATGGTCACGGGATTAAAACTCTAATGTTTTATTGTAACGTGTAATGGTAATAGTTCATACACTTAGAGTGTACGATAATTCAATAAATATAGAAATCTAAATAAAAAATTTAAATAAATTTGGAACGAATACATTGAGGATGAATTTTTCAAGACAAAATGTCTGAATCTGGTTCGGGCTGAGGCAGTACAGTATTGAGCATCATGAAAGCTTGCAAAAAATTAAAAAATTTCCAGGGCCGTTTTTAAAAAAATGAAGTTGATGATGGTCCTGGAAAGACAAAACGTTACATATAAAAATTGATTATGCCATTCGATAGAGAGCAAAAAGTTGTCATGAGAATGTATTCTTCTATTTTCCATATCATCTCAAACAAGGTTGAAATCAATCAAATACGAATTCCCAAAATTTCAGTTTTCTTCAAATATTTCAAAAACACATCATGTTATACATATATTTATAAAATTTTAGGAGATGCTGTAGCAACAATGAAGGCAGCTATAAGTATCATAACAAATTTGCCAATAGAAACGGTTCGAGAGCCACTGCAGACTGTCTGGGAAGGAACTTTGTCAAAAATGAGAAATAAGCTACGTGAAATAGGAATAATATAAAAAGTACCATTAAAATTGGTTTATGTAGTTTTGCTTTCTAAAGTCCTGCTTAGGGCACAAAACGACTGAATGAATGTTCTCTTTCCAACTAAGTATTTGAGAGGAATATTAAGAAAACACATGAATCTGTGGTCATTATATAATTTTGCAGGTACAGTGATAACTTGTATATACTAGGTAATGAATAAAAATGAGATGGTTATCCAGTAGAGAAAGCTATGCGTACTGAATTTTACTTGTGGACACACATATTGATATTAAGGAGGTTTATCGGGTACGGAGGTATGTCTAAAGTCTAACGAAAGTTTCTGTAGATTCGCTAGTGACTAAAAAGTAAACCTTTAGATTTGGCAACATTGCACTTGGCTGACGCGTTCGGCTCGGCGTTCGCTCGCTCCCATTTGATCATTCTATTTGTTTGGACACCTGCGAATTTCAAATAATACGCTACGTCGAGACCGCGGCGTTGCCGCTATCACGCTATGGAAGATAAGTTAGTTAACGACAGCAGTTTAAAGGAGAATTATTACAAAATTATGTATCTTACAAGTACCTAATCGATTTCCACAAGCTGTCATACGGTTCCTTAGATATCGGTTTCCTATTTATACAAGTTTCTGTGGAAACCATTCGTCAATTGTTGCGCATTCTAAGTGGGAAGACCAAGAAAATCTGCATTTTCTTAAGACTGTACTAAATCGTGAAAAATTATTTTATTAATATCTCGTCTCTTGGGTATCCAAACTAGTCATAATTTTTTTTTTTTGAGGATTTTCATATTAAGCTTATATTAATTTTTTTATGAATATTTGTTCGTCAATTCCAAATCAGATAAACCTCCTTAAAAATAATTTTCAGTTAATAATAGTGTAAATATGTTTATTTATATGTACACATACTCTACTGTATTTTTAATTGCTTTCATACAATGTGTTTAGGAGGATAAGGAGACATATTAAATAAATATGTAATAGTCTGTTTTTATTTCTTCATCCTTCTACTGTCGTAGTATGCAGGCCGAAACATCAAAATTCACCTATATCTTGAACAGCCACAATATTTCTAAAAGAAAAGCCTACATGACACGTTTCCCGCTGCAAAATAGGACCATTAACCATGTAGAGCACTTCTGCTCGCATAGAGTTCCCAAAGCTTTTCACCACGTCTTTTTCATCTTTCCAAGAATTCTCACAAGGCTCTACAGATGTCGCGAGTACCTCTAGAATTGTCGCCGAGACATCCATGACAATGAATACAAGCACGTGACCGAGCAATAAAAAATCACCGATGTTTTGCAATTGTTCAGGTTATTGTACAGGGTGTCCCACCACGAACTCCATCGATGGATATGTGGGAAACCGCTCGAAGGATTTTTTTGAAATTGAGATGGTATGATACAGACTGTGGGGTCTACCAACATTTGGAAACCTTTTTTAGCGCTGTCACAAGTGAAAGGAGGTACAGCAACAATCCCACTTGCTATGAATTTATAAACATTAAAAAAACTTTTAATCCATGCTGACATGGAAGGTTCAGGAAGTGGGAATTGTGAGGATTTCAGTGACACTGAAATCTTAAAGATCTCATCAGAAAATTCTGTAAAGAAACAGAAAGATACTAGTCTTATCCATAACGCTTTAATAGTTTTAAGTAGAAATGATGATCTATCTGAAGAGAACATAGGGTGTGACGCGCATGAATGTTAATCATGAAGTGGGGACTAAGTGCGTTAGAGGGGAGAGTGCGGGGCAGTGTGCAGTGGGACTTGGAAGGAGGTTGTACGATGTACGCACGATAAACTGTCACTGTTATACTGTTATACGTCAAGAAAAATTACCCACTGTATTGACAAAGTTGTATTTTAAGTGTAATGTATGTAACCAGGAATATATTAATAAAACTGAGATAAGTACGTATTTCTGCCTCCCTGAGATCGTAGCAAGGGGAAAAAGATTTTTATGGGGCAGGTACTGATAAAAAATATATCGACTGTTGTTGAATATTTAGCTGCATTCATTACAAGATCGTTGTTAAAACACAGTAAATGTTATACTTGTCCCGTGCTTTTGACTAATGAAACAAGTAATTCTGCTATTCTCAATAAAAAAAAAAACAGGTGGTTTAGTCAAACCATCTGCTGATATTGTTTTGATTTGCAGAATTTTAGATTATATTACAAATCTAAGAAGCATATTTTATGAACCGTACAAGAAATGTTTGAGTTTCATACCAAAACATTTTTCGTATTAATCATTAAAAACACAGAGCACTGTTAATTCACGAAATTACAAAAATGTTTTTGAGAATAACAATAAATCACTACGAAAACCAAAAAAGACAGTCAACGAAAAAAGTCAGGAGAGTTTTTACAAAATTAATTTTGTTTAGAAATAAATTTGTAATTACGGTGCCATTTCAAAGTTATAGCCTGTAAAAATTAATTCCTAAGCAAAATTCACTTTTATTCAACTGAAATCTTATAAGTACATTGTGTATTTCATTTTGTTCATTGTATTTACAAATTGAAGTTTTAATAAAGACAATAAAAAAATATATATTTGAAATTGCTCTGGTCGTTGAGTTAAAACCATCTATTTTATAGATTGCACTATGAATTTCTCTAGGCGATTTTCTCAAGATATTTTTTTCTTTAATAAAACGAACTTTTCAATGTTGCTGCTAAAAAAAATACGACCACTAAAAAGGTGGAGGTAGCTGGATAAAACTTAGCACCCAGTATATCGATTTGACTAAAGCTTTAAGAAATAATATGCAATAATAGTTCAAATAAATATGCCAAATTTTAACACGAACGGCAAAAGGGTTTATGAAGTTANAATTTTCATTAAGCCATTCTTGTATTATTCTCCTAAAATGCGCAGGAGCACCATCCATTTGTATCCAGCTATTTTGTCGTAGATTTAATGGAACATCTTCTAATAATTCAAATAGATGGTTTTCTAGAAAGTTTAGAAATGACTCCGAATTTCATGAGGATTTTCTTGTGACCAAATATCCAGATTGTGAAAATTCACTACCCCTGGCCTTGTTAACGTAGCCTCATAGGTCCAAAGTATTTCTAGTAAGAATTGAAACAACCACTGATAAAAATTCAGGCGTCTCTATGCATCTCCCGGAAGTAAATTTTGCACAGGTTGTAAATGGTACAGATTTCTGCCATCCTAACGTAGAACGTTTCAAATTTTCGATTTATTCACCCCAAGTTGCCGAGACGTTCTTCGTGTACCTACTTAGCCAAGGATCATCGTCAAATGCTTTTAAAATTTCATTCCTTTGTCGTGATTTTCCAAATATTGTTTTAATCCAAAGAGATGAAAGCGATGAGTGTAAAGAATTTTGTTGATGTGCTTAAAAATTGCGCTTACTTTTAAGCATAAACATAAATATTCTTGTAATATCATGGTTAGAAGTGTCTGCCACAAGGGGATTGTATTGGTATGAATAACTTGAGAATGGTGAACTTTAGGGAAAAAATTCAAGTTACCTTTTTTACGTATTTTGTGCATTAGAATATAAATTCGGTACAACAGCTTGTAAAAAATACAGTGGCGTAGGTTTTTTTTATAAAAAAAGGGGTGACCCTATCCAGTTGTACACCACTGGTTGGATCTTTAGAGCTCATATTTTAGTTAATACAAGGCCTACTATCATACATTATCTGTATTAAATTATATTGAAATCGGTTGATGGATTCCGGAGATATAAACAAAAAATCAATTTTTTTTTAACAACTTCAACACCATGTATCTCTAAAACGAGGCCGTACCGGACCTATGTTTATAAGGCAAACTCCTATTATTTTAAAGAGATCTATCTACCCTCGAAGTTTCCTGCATACAATTCGGACCACCCTGTATAGTTAAGATAAATTGATATAGACACTGGTATGGATAAATTTAGTTAAAAAAGGAAAAAATATATACATAAGCTTATTCAACTAAAATCTTTATTACAACAGAACAGTTTGGTGTACATTTACTTCAAGGGAGTTTTCTACCATTTAAAAAATATAAATACTACTAAGTATTTAACTTATTAATAAATTCCCCACACTAATTACTAGAGCCAATGCAAAGGAGTCCAGTAACAATTCCCAACCTGCAGCAATTAAATAAACATAATAGGTAATTATTTATAACAATATCATAAATAGGTGTACATTTGATTATCGTTATGAAAGAATACTGCATTATGAAGGCTGGAAATGTAAAATAGACAGTGGCGGCTTGTGACTTTTTGAGATGGGTGTGCAAAATATTTTTTCTCATGTAACTTAATATCATATAGGAATAAATGCACTTTAAGTTAGTCTATTTACTTTTAAAAGTGTAACAAAGTTAATTCGCTGGGTTAATGCAGAAGTATGCTAAGTCCATTTTTAGTGAAAATGAGGTTTTCACGCCTATGTCCAGTTCAAATGTTATAAAATTTGCTGCAGAAATATCGTATCTCTATATTTAACCTTGAGTCTAAAATTAGCTGCAATCAAACTAGCTTATGTTCAACCAACTGAAATATTTCAATGCAGAAGAATTTTATGTGAACATACATTACTTTATCATTTTAACGCTGGACATAGACTAGTACTGCTCTGTTAAGTGATCGTCGTAGAAACGTTTATTATCCTGTTAGCTAAAAAAATGTATAAAAGCAGAACCTGTAAAATTTTTAAAAGGGCTGTTAATCAACCAGCAGCTTCTAGTGCTCCTAATACTGTAGCCGGTAAGTAAAATTATCATATTTTTACCTAGAATCGAATATTTTACGTATCGTTCTGTTTTGTGAGGTTATGGTTTTAATGTGTCTAGGGTTTTCTTGGGAACCGTAAAATTATTCAGTATGTAAGGGAAGGTATAAAATGCCTGTGATTTCTTTATGTACTTAAAAAGCCAAAAATAATATCATGTAAAACAGCCTATGTTCATTTGATTCGGACATATGATACTACAGCACGAAAAATGGCACGAATTATTTTTTCCTTATAAGGCTAGATGCCTGGGTTTTATTTTTTCTGTGTTCTATTTCTCGCTATTCAATAGGTGTAACTTAACTTGAAAACCTTTTATAGCCCCAGACATCTAAAATATCATAGTTATTACAAAATTAAATAATTAAAATTCATACCAATAACAATAATTTTTTTTGGTTGCTGTAGCAAGATTTTATTAAGTTTTTGTATTTTTCAAGGCGCTGTTGAAGACCCAAGGGATGACGAAGACATCATGTCTCTTAGTAGTATAATTAATAAAGACGTTCTTGCAGAGTTTACACAACTTGAAGGACTTCCACACATAGCTCAAGGTGACTAAATATAGCAGTTACTGCAATATAAAAAATTAATTAAAATCTTACTCATTTTTTTTTTGGATGCAGCATGATTTTATTTGGTATTCGTATTTTTCTCCTAGGTGATGTTAACAACCTAATCTCAATGCAAAACGAAAACAGCATGCCTCTTAGCAGCATAACTGATAATGGCCTGCTTGGAGACTTTCAACAGCTTGAAGCCATTCGACAAATACCTCAAGGTGCTTAAATATAGCAGTTATATTACCATGTTAAATATATTTTTTTGCTGCTACACGATTTTTCTTTGTTTTTGTATTTTGTAGGTGATGTTGAAAACCAAATTCCGATGCATCATGAAAATATCAAGCCTCTTAGCATAGCTGATACAAATAACCTTACAGACTTTAAACAACTTGAGAGAATTCTACAAACACCTCAAGGTGCTTAAATATTTTTATATTGATGAAGCAGAAGGTAAATATTGGTTTTTATTTTTTCCAGGTGACTCCCTTCAAAATTACACCGTAACCATTGATCAGTCTGAGGTTGACGACATTCCAAAGATTTCTAGTCAAAACGATTCCATTGCCCATAATGCAACCAGTGACCAAGAGGAATCACTTTCCGAACCAGATCCTTATGAAACAGACAGTGGTTCAGATTATGTACCACAGCAAGAAGAATATGAAAATTTTGAAGAACGCGACCGTAATGAAACGACAAAGAAGAGAAGAACTCGTAAACGATTAAGAAATGAAGGTGAATGGAGAAGAAATAAAATCAAGGGGCTCAGAAATAGTGGAAAAAAATATAAAAATTGGAAAAACAATATTGTGTCTGCTCGAAAAATGAAAGGTCCATGTACCTGCATTTTAAAGTGTTCAACTAAATTTAGTGAAGAAAATAGAAAGATAGTGTTTGATCAATATTGGGGCTTAGGCAACATAGACAGACAAAGGGATTTTATTTCGAAGCACGTCAAATTTTTCCCAAAATCGAGATGTCGGCTAAGGGCTGATAAAAATGAAGAAATTGCCGTAAATAGTAGAAGAAACTATACCTACATTTATAACTTGCCGCATTTAAACGGCACAGAAGAGGTCCGGGTATGCAGAACCTTTTTTCTTAATACATTAGATATAAGTTCTCAAGTAGTCAAAACGGTTGCTCAAAAATGTATAGAAAATGTAACTATCCTTGCCGATAAACGCGGTAAAGTTAAAAAAAATAGTCAATTGCCTGAAGAGGTTAAAGAATCCGTACGTCAACATATAAGTTCCTTTGTGCCCGTGGAAAGTCATTACTGCCGTAAGGATAGCAACCGGTTGTTACTACCACCTACTTTAAATGTAGCAAAAATGTATAATCTTTACAAAGAGTTTTGTGAAAGTAGCAACATCTCACACATTGCAAGTTCTGCAGTATACCGGCAAATATTTACCTGTGAATTTAACATATCGTTTCTGGTACCAAAAAAAGACCAGTGTGATGTTTGTAACAGATATGAACATTCTTCAGCTGATCAAAAAACCGAACTACAAGATGAGTATAACTTCCATATTAAGACTAAGGATTTAGCCCGAGAATATAAAAATAAAGACAAAGAAAA